>NW_023461575.1:20093-24801 GCF_013731165.1 Rhagoletis pomonella
CAATTCGGCGAAGTTTGCCGTTCGCCGGTATTGTATTTCAAGCATGATTGTGGAAGCCATCTTTAACAATGATAATTTCGTATCCATAGTTGCTGCAATGTTACATCCCTTGACTTTTCTCAGGATCGACAGTATACTGAATACAATAAGAAATAATAGATATTTGGGAATCGCTGAGGTACGAAAAACAGTTCGACGTATTACCACTGCGGGCGTTATATAATCTCTTATAGCGTTTTCTTTTCTACCGAAAAATGTTACCTTCCATAGCCCTTTTCAGACAAATACTAAAAAGAGGGCAGTAAAAAGGAAATCATTTTTGTAGACAAGAAAACGCCATTAGTCATCCTGATTGTATGGAAGTTGATCTCAGTGGATAACGAGATAGTACAATCAACAGTTAACGACTTGCAAGATGGCAAAAAATTATCAAAAAAATTATCATTGAGAAAGGCGTATGAACTCCAAAGATACTGCAACTCTTTCCTGGTTGGGGTGCATGCAATCGACATGGCGGCGAAGCTAAAAAGCATGCTCGATCTAGTTGTGAACACTGTGGTTGCTATCAACACCCTGAAGATGTGCTGTAGTTTTTTCTAGCCACTGCTTGATGAAAGCAGAACACGAAGGTTGCTTAGACTCTAAAAGCCGAATGTTTGGCTGCTCACTGAAGAAGTAACGGGAACACTGAACAATTGAACACATGGACACAAGTTTCGGAGCCCTCCATAACGATTTGTGTAGAACCTGTCGAGATTAGAGAAATGGGAAAAAGATAAGAAATACATACATTCTACATTCAGTCATGGGTGATCACTCCTTCGATAGTTTAAATAGCTCTCACGATAGGCCTATACCTAAACTGTCTTGATCTAATTTTTGTATTGCTTTCGAACTGATGACTTTTAGATAAACTTCCTAAATAAATTCATTCCTTAGAGATGCCTTGACTTACCGTCAAACCAATCAGGAGTCGTTACTTAGAAATTCGAGTGGAAATTTTTTGAAATATAAAAGCGTGAGTTTTGCCTAAATCAAACGCCTTGATTCTGATAAAATATATATAGCTCTTTTTTAGTAACCTAAAATGCAATGCAATTAGTGGATTTTTAGCGCGAAGGTAGAGCATGGATAACAAGACTGTTCAGTTTTGTATACTCCACAAGGGCAATCGAGAACCACCAACTAGAAACTCCATTCCAATATTTTCCAATTAAATTTCCGATTTAAATTTGTTAATTTAAGGGTCTAAATGCCGCCGGAAATATTTAGAAAGATTTTTGCAGGAGGGTAGTAACGATTACAAAAAAAACAATAGAAAAAAGGGTTTTTATTGAGAGCGGCCGCCCCTTTGCAGGAAATGGCAAACCCTCGAGTGTATTTCTGCCATGAAAAAAACCTCCTCATAAAAATTCAATCGCCGTTCGTAGTCTGCGTAAAACTGTAGGCCCCCCTCCCCTTTGTGTGACAACATCAAGGCGCACGCCACAAATCAGAGGAGAAGCTTGGCCAAACACCAAAATATGTATTATTCTTATTTTTCATACATGTCTATGCGCATGTAAATATGGAAATATCCTACGTACAACTACATTTTTACTAAATTCTATTATGTCCGTAAATGCTATTAATGCATTGCATTACCTACCAGCCATTTCAGACCATGTTAACGAACACACATGCCCATACATCTACTGCACAGTTAGTAGTGTAGTACATATGCTTGTATGTATGTACGTATTTATTTCCACAAATTTAGAGTCATTCACTTTTATTTACTTAAGTTACTTAAAGGTATGAACGGTCTGCTGCTGTGGCCGTTATATTGTCCACCCAGTCACCACAAATGTGGTTGAACCCACCCTGTTTAACTTCACTCGGTAACAATTGCAGTAGTACCTACCTACCATGCAACAATAGAAACAACTTCGGCGGCAATCGGTAAAACAATAACCAAAACAATCTATTCATGCATTTATACGTCATTCAAAGGATTTTATATATGTATGTACAATGTACATGCATATTGGTATACATATGTATTCACAATTTTATGTTCAGATGTATGTATGTATGTCCAAAAATACAATTTTTTTGTTTGTTTTTGCTAATCGTTTGATATTACCAAAACCGAAATTATAAGCAGCACGTGTGGCAACAAACAAAGTTTTAATATTAATGCATTGAGTGTCTGTAGGAAATTTCGGAATAGATGTAGCAGAGAAATCCTGCGCTGATAAATATATCCTTTTAAAAAGAAACAAAAAAAAGCAGTAAGACTTGAGTGTAAAGAGGCCCGACATGTTGGCAAAATGCTTCACTGTCAGATAAAATTAAAACACAATTTTTCTCCTTGGTTCTTTTGATTAGATGTCGAGTGGCCTCCTCGATGGCCAGCATCTCCGCCTGGTATACACTACAGTGGAACAGACTCATCCTCCATTCGACTTTCGCTCTAGTAAATCAATGAATCACATTTAGAAATCAAACTTAATTAGTAGTCATATGTAAAAGTAAATTAGGTGTACATACATAAGTATTTACAAACCATATTTCCTACAAGGCTAATTCGAAGAGTTCAAATAGTTTTATTTCATTGTACTAATATGTGAAATGAGTTTTAGTATTTACATATGTACATAGGTGTTCAATTACGTGGTTGCCATTGACTTGCTGCACAAACGCCAACATCATTAACGGTATACTTCTTCGTAAGGCTAGTCTTTCACTTATCATTCATTCATTTCATTCATTTGTGGTACGTTTTCACCTTTCAAGGCACTACAGTTCAAATTGCGGTTTTGGTATATGCACTTTTTTCTTTAATTCTTCCTAATCGAATGTGTTTCTCTATCATATGCAATTAGTGGCATACCGCTTTGCAACTAAGTATGCAACATTTGAGCCCAACAATTACTATAAACTAGTGTAAACAGAAGAAATTAGCTGTACCTTTAGATGCGAGCTTGTGTGAGGTGGTCACCAATTGAGCGTAAATATGTATGTACCTGTCTGCATTTACTTGACAGTGAAATTCTGGCTAAGAAGTTTTTTGTAAGAATACTGAAAGACGGTATGCAAGACAGTTTATAAGATTTGGTTTATTCTGGCACGAAAATATTACAAGAAAAGCTCCCTTGCCAATTTTCATGGTGAAAAGCTTTTCACATAAAGCACTTTTATATAATTTTGCCGTACTATTAAAACAGTGGCAATGGCTAAGTGAGCAAAGCCCTGGCGTGCCATTCGAGAGATCCGGGCTTCGACTTCTCGAGCAGCGGTTTTTTTATTTAATTTTCTTTTAAATTTATATATAAATATATTTTTATACCCGAGCGCACTTGTGCACAAGGGTATTATAACTTTGTTCACATAACGGTTGTTTGTAACAGGCAAAACGAATCGAGATAGATATAGACAAATGTATACATAAATGATCAGGAGGAAAAGAGAAATCGATTAAGCGGTGACTGTCTGTCCGTCCGTCCGTCCGTCCGTCCGTCCGTCTGTCCGTCTGTGCACACGATAACTCGAGTAAAAATTGAGATATCTTAACGAAACTTGGTACGTGCACTTCTTTCTGGCGTAGGACGGATGGTATTGAAAATGGGCAAAATCGGACAATAACCACGCCTACCTCCCATATAACGGTAATTTTCAGAAATACAAAAACTGCGATATTTTAGTAACTACTGAAGATAATTCACTCAAAATTGATATTTATAATAAATTTTAGACGAAAAATAAGAATATTAACATTTTTTTGAAAATGGGCGTAGCCACGCCCACTTATGGTTACATGTGTATATCTTGGTAACCGCTGCATCAATTTATTCCAAACTTTGCACAGTTGTTGGCCTTGATACAGCATACTAAATGGCCGAAAATTTTAAAAATTGGACAATAACCACGCCCACTTCCCATATAACGGTAATTTTCAGAAATACGAATACTGCGATATTTTAGTAACTACTGAAGATTATTCACTAAAAATTGATATTTACAATAAGTTTTAGACGAAAAATAAGAATATTATAAATTTTTGGAAAATGGGCGTAGCCACGCCCAGTTATGTTTACATGTGTATATCTTGGTAACCGCTGCACCAATTTCTTCCAAACTTGGCACAGTTGTTAACCTTGGTATAACATACGAAATGGCCGAAAATTTTTAAAATAGGACAATAATCCCATATAACGGTAATTTAGAGAAATACGAAATCTTCGATAAATCAGTAATTATTGAAGCTAATTTATTCAAAATTGATGCTTGCAACAATTCGTTACCAAGAAATACGTTTAGGATACAATTTTGAAAAATGGGCGTGGCACCGCCCACTTATGATCACATATATGTATCTCGGTGACCGTTCTACCAATTTGTACCAAACTCGGTGTGGTTATTGTACTTGCCACATAGAAGCAAAACGTTGAAACTTATTGAAATCGAACTAAAATTACGGCCGCTTTTCATATAACAGTAAATTTCAGAAATGCTTGAAACTTCAATATTTCGAAATTTAAGGACGCTAATTTACTCAAAATGGATACACCTCGGTTTACCATGTAGCGGTAGCTTTCAGAAAGGTGAAAAACATATATTTAATACTTGCGCCGGGTATTTAATGTTCGGCTCCGCCCGAACTTAGACTTTTTTACTTGTTTAATTTCATTTACTTTTTAGAAACTTAATTTAATTTTACGGTTTT
>NW_023461576.1:0-1478 GCF_013731165.1 Rhagoletis pomonella
TTTCGAACAAAACCTAGAATTGAATATGCCTTAGTTAAAATAAAATTTATGTGACTGTTAAATGAGAAATGCGTGTCAAAAATTACTCCAAGGTCCTTAATTTCTACAACAGATTGAATCACATTATTAGATATTGTGTAAGACGTTTTGAAATATTGTGATATCGACTCTGGTTGAGATGGCATTCCGAGTACGTTTCAAATCATTGGAATTAACTAAATTAATTAAGTAAACAATTATTTACTTGAATTTTTCATTTTAAAATCGCTCAAGTTTGTAAATTTTTATATTTAACGAACCTGTTTATTCAAATTATCGTCGACCAAAAATGCAACCATGTGCCACAATCATATGTTTTTCCTGATTGCAAATTCTTGCTGGCAAAATTTTTTCTAGCTTGAGTTTGCAACTTCTCTCCAAGAACTAGTCTTTCTTCTTATGATTTATTTAAATAAAACATGGGAAATTTAGTTGAAAAAGTTTAGCCGTTTTTTTTGCCAATTTAGGAAAATTTTAGTTTGGTATCCCCCCCGTACCAAAAAAAGGTGGCTATGGGGGGGGTAGGGGAAGTTCTCCTGATTGCAAATATATATACTTTTAGCCGCAGGAGGCTTATAGTTTTTAAGTTATTTGTTGTTAAAGTTTGTAAATTGAACTAACCTCTCGGCGCTATTTCACACAATAAACACTATATTTATGTACACACCTCGGCAAAATAGTTGCATTAAAACCCCGCACAATGAAATGTAAACATATTTTTTACATTCGTGATGTATTTTTAGTAAATTAAGTAAGAATTTTTTTTATAATTATCACGCACTTATATATGTATGCGCACATTGTGAATACAGAACTGTTGATTCCATGGTTTCACACTGACATTAGAAGAGTGCTCCCACATCTAAGAAAATAACAATCGCGCGATTTTATATTACAAATTTTCATAATTTATCGAAGTATTGATTTTGATGGAAAAAGCGCCGCAGGCGAAAATTTCATCTGCGGCGCTTGTCTTTTTTTTATATATTGGGCGGCGCTTGTCTTTTTTTTATATATTGGGGGTGTTTAACCCCATACCCTCCTTTACTACTAATTCAACGCTGAGCAGGAAAATGGGTACGATAAAAACTATTTTTCTTTTATTGTTATTTTCTTAGATGTGGGAGCACTCTTCTAATGTCAGTGTGAAACCATGGAATCAACAGTTCTGTATTCACAATGTGCGTATACATATATAAGTGCGTGATAATTATAAAAACTTACCTAATTTACTAAAAATGCATCACGAATTTAAAAAATATGTTTACATTTCATTGTGCGGGATTTTAATGCAACTATTTTGCCGAAGTGTGTACATATATATAGTGTTTATTGTGTGAAATAGCGCCGAGAGGTTAGTTCAATTTACAAACTTTAACAACAAATAACTTAAAAACTATAAGCCTCCTGCGGCTAAAAGTATATATATTTGCAATCAG
>NW_023461576.1:1578-7460 GCF_013731165.1 Rhagoletis pomonella
GCACAGTTGTTGGCCCTGGTACAGCATACCAAATGGCCGAAAATTTTTAAAATCGGACAATAACCACGCCCACATCCCATATAACGGTAATTTCGAGAAATACGAAATCCTCGATAAATCAGTAAATATTAAAGCTAATTTATTCAAAATTGACGGTTACAACAATTCTTTATCAGGAAATACGCTTATGATAAAATTTTGGAAAATGGGCGTGGCACCGCCCACTTATGATCACATTTATGTATATCGGTAACAGTTCTAGCAATTTGTACCAAACTCGGTATGAGTATTGTGCTTGCCACATAAAAGCAAACCGTTGAAAATTATTGAAATCGGACTAAAATTACGGCCGCTTTTCATATAACGGTAAATTTCAGAAATGCTTGAAATTTCAATATTTCGAAATTTAAGGATGCTAGTTTACTTAATATTTATAGACCCGCTTATCATGTAGCGGTAGCTTTCGGAAAGGTGGAAAACATATATTTAATACTTGCGCCGGGTATTTAATGTTCGGCTCCGCCCGAACTTAGACTTTCTTACTTGTTTCCTTTAAGTTTTAGTATTTTTTCTGCCCCAGAGCAGTGACACCCGTTTGCCAGTGCGGATATAGCGTTCTTACTGACACACACACTCACGTAAGTTAAGCTTAAACAAGTGGCCAATACAAATTAAGAAAATATAATGAATATAGTGTATTTGCAACAAAGATAATGGCTTGTATGAATATAAAGCAGATGGTATAGTATACTAGAGCTGAAGTATTTAGCATTTTATTGCTTCAACATTTAAGCATATTGTAGTTAATTGTTCTCAGTATAATATCGGTTTATTTTATACATTTAATGTTTAGTTATTCATAGTAAAAAATACATGGTAGATGGTAAAGTTAGTTTTAGTAAATGAATTAATATATAAGTTATGAGTTAATCAATAAAGCAAACATAAAACATTAATTGAAGCCCTTTTAAATTCCATTACACATAAAACAAACGGTGCATTTATGAATTATTCGTGTACTGTGGATTAATTGCGTTAGTTATGAGGTTTATTTCAGTTGAAATATTTTCTGTTCAACATAGTTTTTGCTTCGGTTGTTGTGTGCTTTGAGTGCAATAGTTTTACATGTTTACATGAAAGGTAGAAAACTAAAAAAGTTAATTAAGTTTTGTTACCAAATTAGTAAAGCAAGTATGCCCAAAGCAAGTTGTAAATTATGCCATACAACATGGCCCCAAGAAAACATCAAGATGTTTCATGTTCCACAAGACGCAATAAAAAGAAAAAAATGGTCTGAATCCTGCGGTATAGAACTGTACCCTTCTTCAAAAATTTGGTCGCTACACTTTTGTTCAGCGGATTTTCTATCTGGTTCAGATCGCAAAAGGGTGAAATTATCGGAAGATGCTCTGCCTGTTGCCATTGAAACCATTTGCGATTCTAATGAAGAAAATTCTTCCAAATTCGTGGATGTTTCAACCCAAACCGAGTAATTATAAAAATAATTTATTCATTAGCGTGTTTTTCTTAAATAAATTAAGTTTGTGCTCTAGATCATATGAAGATTGTCGAGTAGCACTTCTTGAAGCAGAAGTGGAAAAGCTTAAAAACAAACTAGCCGATTTAGAAAACTAGTGTCGAGTCTATTTTTACTGAAGGGCAGGTGCGTAAACTTAAAGATAGAGACAAAAAAGTGAATTGGACATGGAGCGATATTTCTACTAGGGATGGGCACCGTTTTCAAAAAATCGGTTTTTTGATTAATCACGGTTTTTCATTCAGGTTTTAAACCGTTTAAAAAAACTGGATTAAAAACCTGATCTTTTCGGTTTACAGAAAAAAAACCGAATTATAAAAACACTGCAAAAATCAAAAAAAAGTCGATATCGAATTAATCTTAATTTTCACTCCGCCTATATGTATATTTTCTTCTTTAAAATTTACTTACTGCTGTGCAACGCAAATCAATTAAAACAATATTTTTGCTTTTTTTTGCTTTATTTTGTATAACAACTTCATTTCCAAAAAATAAGAAATATAATACAGCGTTTGGCATATTTAAGCAAAAACAAACTTCATTTCAGAGATCTTTTATAAACGGATGCAATTATGTACACGTGTACATGTACGCATTTTAAATATACTAAATCACTGTAATCTTTCAAAAACCTTTCGATTACTTTAAATATTCCAAAATTCGTCGTTAAGTGATCCTAAAAATACGAGGTTATTGGCATGATTGGGAGTAAGGCGGCTTCTCTTGTACGAGCATACATTATTTAAGGTGGACACAACCCTTTCAGATGCTACTGAAGCGGCGCAAACAGTCAAGTATTTCATTGCGATTGGATAAATCGTAGGAAATACACTTCGGTTACTAGCCCAGTACTTAATAGAGTCCTGATAACGAGGTGAAATTGGCTGACTTAAATAAAATTTTAGTTCCATTTTTGTACTTCTGGGTCACTGCATTTATTATTGCTGTTGTCCCATCCGGGGTGGTTGCGTTGAAGGTGACCTTTTAAATTCGATGTGCCACCTCCCAATTTCACCAACACGCCGCAAAATTTACAAATTGCTTCTTTGCTAGTTTTTTCTGTGAAATGTAACCACAAAGAACTTCTCTTATTTGTAGGCGCCATACTTGTAATAGTTTTGAATGGCGTTTTGTTCTCAGTGAACAGTAAACTACAATATTCTCAATCGACTTCACAATCGATTATGCTTAGCTACCAGATCAGCAAAAAATTGAGTAGTTAATTTGGAGTTTTTGGTACGCCGTAAAATTTTATTCTCATCTCGAAGACTTACAAAATAATTATCCATCGCTGGGAAACGTAAAAACCGAATTTTCGGTTTTCGGTTTTAGAGAAAAAAAACGATTAACACCTAAATTAAAAAAAAGACTGAAAAAGATCATTAACCAAATTCAAAAAAACCGGTTTTCGGAAAAACCGATCTTATTTGAACATCCCTAATTTCTACCGCTATTGCTCTACACGCAGCCGGGCCAAGGGCGTATGTTCATTTGCATAACAATGGATTTCCTTTTCCTGGCGAATCGACAATTCGAAGATGGCTGCTGAAGGTAAAGGTCGACGAGGGAGTTTTACATTTTTCCCTTAACATAATGCGAAGTGTTAGAGAGGCATCTGTTGCGGATAGGTTATGCATTATTTGTTTCGATGAAATGAAGGTTGAATCGAAGTATGAGTACGATCCCGTGGATGACATTATTCGCCACCCATGCAACTACGTGCAAGTTGTGATCGCACGTGGACTTAAGGCGTCTTGGAAGCAGCCAGTCTTCTGCGCATACGACTGCAAAATTACGAAGTGCATTTTGGACACCTTAATAAGCAAAATTCACGAGTCTGGGTTTAATGTTGTAGGAATGGTCTCAGATATGGGTGGAAGTAATATGTCGTTATGGAAGGAGTTGAACGTGTCTACAGGTATGCAATATGTTATCAATATTTTGTATAATGCGCTATAATTACATTTATTATTAAGAGCAAACATGGTTTTTTGAACCCAGCTACAGGCGGTAAAATTTTTGTGTTTGCCGACGTGGGATATGTTTATAAGGACACATATCTGAAACCAAAAACAATCGCGCAATTGCTCACATACACATCGGCCTCAGATGCTTCAATTGCATACAAACTTTCAGAGGAACACCTCACTGTGCACCACGCTGCTCGTCAGAAGGTGAAGTTGGCCTCCCAACTGTTTTCGAACAGCACTGCGAGCGCAATCAGGAGGTGTTATGCATTAGGGTATGATGTTTACAATGCGATTGAAACTGCCGAATTCATATCGATTGTAAACGACTGGTTCGACCTTTTCAATACCAAGCTCACGAGCTTCCAATCGATACCAACAAAAAAGCCGTTCGGAATGGATTTGCTGAACCAACTCGCAATTTTGGAAAAAATGGACTTGTGTATGCACAACACACGGGCTCATGGGAAAACCTCATTGCTACCATTTCAAAAAGGTGTGATAATAAGCAACAACTCGCTCAGGGGTCTGTTTCGATATGTCCAGGACCAGTATGACATGGAGTACTTCCTGGCATACCGCCTGAATCAGGACATCATCGAGCACTTTTTTGGGGCAATGCGCGCAAAAGGCGGGCTTTTTGATAATCCGAGCCCGATGCAATTCAAATATAGGTTGAGAAAGTACTTGCTAGGTAATATTGCTTTAAAAATACAGACATCAGTTATCAACAAGACTACATTCATTAATACATGTATAACTAATCATAGCACGAAATACCGCAAGTTTTGCTGCTCGTGGTAATGTGGAAGCCGATGAAACAGGGTGGCTTCGGCCCACTGATACATCTATTCCAAATTTAAAAAGCTTTCTTACTGACGAAGAGGTGCTTTCAGAGGAGTTCGCGTTATGTGACGAACTAGCGTTTCCCAACGAGCTACAACAACAAGAGGAGTTTGATATTCTCCACGAAGACGCGCTTGAATATATCGCGGGATTTATTGTTAGAAAGCTGGGATTGACAGAACACGTGTCCAATGAGCCTACCTTCACGTGGGTAGATGAAGTGTCCAGAGGAGGCCTAACGAAGCCAAGCATTAGCTTTTTGGGGACAATCAAGCGATTGGAGGTCGTTTTTAAAAACTTCAACGGCCCAACTATTGGGAACTTCGACCACTATTTGGAACGGCTTATTACGTGTTCAGAGCACGTACGTGCCACCGCCGACGTCAAGAAGCTGTTTTTTAAAACAAGAATGTTCCAGCTAATTAAAAATCTAAACAGATCGATTAGAAACAAAAAGCGGTAAGAAGTACTTAAAACAAAAGCCCTTAAAATATAGCAATAATACATTTAAATAGATATAGGTAGTTTGTCAAGTGGACGTGATTGATTAAAGGTGCTTATTACCATGATACAAAAAACAAGGTAGTTCCATTGTCACTTTTTCGTCGCCATATTAACAACCTGACAATTAAGCAGATTGTGACATTTCGTGCTACCATACCCAATATCTAAAATCCTTCAAATTTTCTTATTAACTTTTTGTCGATTTAAAAATCTTTGTTCTTAAGCATAGTATTTTATTCCTATTTCACGTGAAAAAGCTGTTAAATTGCATATACAATTTCTTTCTGTGAAATAAGTGTGAAATTCCACAACATTTCCTTAGCAAAGTAGTATTCTGTTCACGCTGTGAAAAAGCTTGCAACATTTTGAAGCTAGCAACACAATTTTCATGACATTTTTAAATACACATGTACATTTTAAATTGTGTGAAAATTGACAGTTTATAGTAATGTAATCCCTCAAGGTTTAGCTTAACATGGTTCTAGGGATACACCCTGTGATCATGTTACTTTCCAGAAGGTGTCGCGCCCGTTTTTCTGTACATATTTCCATTGGAAAAATGCCTCATCTCAGTATTCTAGGTAAATGCTTCCAGAGGTATCTATGCGTCAACAAAATTTTAGTTTATATGGCTTATACCACTAGCTCTCGTAGCTGGCTACGAGATCGTTTTCATATAACCCCATTTTTCATAGGTTTTGGATTGATTTCATTTACCTCTATTCGAAGTTCTACGGTGGCACGCAGCATTTTCCAATAAACCCATATTTTTCCATGAGCTTGAGATTGACTTCATACACATATATATATCCATACCAAGTTCCAGAACTCTACCATAAATACTTCCAGAGATATGCACTACGAAAAATTCGATTTGTATGGGAGGTTCCACACCCCCTTTAGATATCGGTTTTGTTTTAGCCTATAACCATTCTTGGAAGATTTGTGTCCGAAATTTCAAAAAAAATCGGTATAGCCGGTATGGGCATTGTGACTCCTCAAGGGAAATGAACTAATGATTGCAAAAA
>NW_023461576.1:7560-8902 GCF_013731165.1 Rhagoletis pomonella
ATGGGCATTGTGACTCCTCAAGGGAAATGAACTAATGATTGCAAAAAATGAAATCAAACGTCGTAGTTGACCAAAAACGAACATTAGACTTCATTCTCTCAACTTCTCAGAATGTAGAAAAGCTAAGAAATATATAATAAGATAGGATATATTAAAACAGCCTCCAGAACATTTACCAAAAGACGCCCCTGAACTACACAAATTAGTTTGATTGAAAATTAGGTTTTGTCTATTTATTTTATACTTCACTTTTGGGTGTGTCAAAATTTCATCTGAAAACAATATGTGTTGCTGGAAAAATTTGGCGGCCATGGCTCCCAAAGTAAATTCCATTTGCTGTTAAATGAACAAAGACAATATGTATTAAATAACACGTCGAAATGTATAATTTCATTTGAATTATATCAGAATCATCGTATCAGATATAGAAAACTACATTGTGAAATAATCAGATGACATGAGGACACTAAAAAAATTTTACAATATGTTCACTAATTGTATTAATAAATAATGATTTGTTATCGAATTTAATGTAAAATTTAAACGTTTTTAAGATAAGATATTAATTATTTTTAAACGGTAAATATTAACACAACTATTTTATTTATAATCCCAAATTTAAGATATAAAATCTCCCACACCACAAAACTTACAATTGGGTAACGCCGCTTCGAATTTTTCACAACTGAGCAATTGTCAAAAATCTGCTTTTTAATCAAAAGTTGTTTATTGAAACTACCTTCTTTTTTGTATCATGGCTTATTACCACTCAGGAAGACCTGCGTTCGATCCCTAGTCGGGGCAACATCTAAATTAGAAACCTCCGCGTAAATTTCTGCGGTTAAAATGCTTCTCATAAAATGTATTTGCTATTGTGTAACATCAAGACGCACCAAATGCACTGAATTACAAGCTCAGCAAACATTTGCGATACGATATCGTTATTAGCTTATACCAACGACTCGTCTGTCTAGCTTACAACTTTTGATATATATACTTAAGCACCACCTAGTGGACCAATTATTTGTAAAATTTATTATAGTTTAATTTGCAGCATACGTTTCTTATTTCGTACATACATTCGTTTTTTAAATAGTAAGGGTATTCATCAAACCTTATAAATGCATTGTAAACCGTATAAACATATAATTGTGTAAACCTTATAAATGAACTGTCAAAATTTGTATGAAAACACGTTTACACATTTCTGATAAATTTATCCAGCGATTTCACTGAATAAACTTGATAAACTGAAGCCAATGCAACTCTGTCGCAACTCTAGCTATGTTTTCTTGGGCAATAATCGGGATCCTCATACAAATTTTGCACGCAAATTCAACAA
>NW_023461576.1:9002-12460 GCF_013731165.1 Rhagoletis pomonella
TTTACAACAACACAAAATACCTAAATACTTTTGTACTTAGTACTTAATACTTAGTAAATACAATTTTGCCCATCACTACTAGTAAGCAACACTGAGGGCTCCAGTAATCGACAAAACTCTGCGTATACAGACTACGTTTAAGTATACGTTCTGCGTTCTCGACTAATTTCAGCTTAAGGCACACTTGTTTGTAGTAGTGCCCACCTCTGGCCATGACCGATCGGTGAACGTAAGTGAGCGTCGCTAGGAGATGATTTCAGTATTAAGTCAAGAGAGAGACGAGAGTATTCTTATTGTTCTCTTATTTCGCTGTGAATATTCACCACGTTGTACACTAGCTTGTACAAATAGAATAAAGCTGAAATTAGTCAAGAACGTAAACCTACCGGTACGTAAACCCGAATCAGCTGACGCAATCTGTCTTACCAGAGCACCATGTAAATGAAAACTCAACACCGCAGAATTTTTCGTAGCGCAGAAATCTGCGGAATTTAGATTTTTTTTCCTGTCTGCTGATTTCTTCCTTCTATAGATGGTTGCCACTTCGTCAGTTTCTCAAATGGTAAAAAAGGTATAATTTCCTATTCAAACTACGTTGAAAATATTTGGAATTTACTATTGAATAAAGTTTTTTGTTGAAAACTAAGTAGTTTATATTTAGCTACGATCTATTATAGCACGAAAAATTGTAGTTGAAAAGGTAAGTTTATGAAAAGGCATTGATGAGTGGCAACACTGTAGTAAGCAACACTGAGGGCTCCAGTAATCGACAAAATTCTGCGTATACAGACTGCGTTTAAGTATACGTTCTGCGTTCTTGACTAATTTCAGCTTGAGCAGCACATTCACATTCAGGCATGGGCAGAGAGTTAGCAGGTGCTAAAAGAGCGTAAGCGTCGCGTGTACGTATACAAGCGAGAGCGCAGCGATGAGAACACGACAGCATGCAAAATGAATTACGTAAACTAACACATTCTCACTTTTAGCTCACGCTTGTTTGTCGGAGTGCCCACCTCTGTTCACATTCACTAAGTCGTGTAAATGCTAGAAATGAATGTCGCATGCAGGGTTCTAGTATGCATTAAGCGGCTCAGATGACGCAGCCACACCATGCGCAAGCAAAAATAAAAACGCAGCAAAAAAGCGCCGTCGAAAGTGTGAAACTGGGGCTATTCGAGGCACGCAATAAAAGCCGTACTGCCGTACTGATGAAAAATGGCAATATTGTTGCAACTGCCCAATTGATAATACATTGCTAGATTTTAACACAGAACGTGAAACTTTAATAATTCGCGCAATATTGCGGTTGTCATGACAACTCGAACAAGCCCACTATTTCGAGAAATCAGCAGACAAAAGATTAGCAAAATGTATCAAATGTGGAAACGAATATAAAACGAGCGGCAGCACTTCTAACCTTAATGACCACATAAAACGTTGTCGTCGATCAGAATACTACTTCGAACTTTTTAAGTAAGAGCGGATCAAATATTGGGCAATTTTGCCAGCAATCGATTAAACCTTATTTTTCGAAAGCCACTGAGTATAGTAAAAATTCCGCAGGAAAAAAGGAGTTGGACAAAGCTTTATCACAGTTTATTGTTCAAGATATTCAACCTTTTAGGATTTCGGAAATTAATCAAACTGCTAGACCCGCGGTACGTCCTGCCGAATAAAACATCTCTACGTAACACAACTTAAAAATGAATTTAATGACACTAAAAGCTTAACCAGACGGCAGCGTTGATCCGGATAAACTCGGAATTAATCCGGATCAACTGCAGTTAATTCCCGAGTTGATCCAGATCAACGCTGCCGTCTGTTTATGCTTTAAGTCTAAACTAGAAAAGTTATTATTTGATTCAAAGTATGTCAGTGTCTCGTGCGACACCTGGGCTTCTGCAGAAAATGAAAATTACTCAACGGTTACGTGCCATTTTATTGATAACGATTTTTACATTCATAGTGCTGTTCTTTCAACAAGCAAATTGTGTGAAGTTACCAATCATAAAGTCGAAAATACTGCAAGTTCTCTGCGCAAGGTGCTGCTCGACAGGTCAATTTTAAATAAAGTGTCGTATGTAGTAACAGTTAATGTGGCAGTAATGGTGTGAGCTACTTCAAAAGAAACCTCTTCCTTGTATTGCTCACATATTAAATTTAGTCGTCCAAGGCAGTATAAAGAAAACGGAGATACTTAAGCCATTGATAGCCAAGTGCAAAACGATAGTCGCTTTCTTTAAGTGTAGCACAAATGCCTACGAAAAGTTTAAAATCGCACAAAATACGGATAAGCCTTATAGTTTATTGCAAGAGGTACCGACACGATGAAACAGCTTCTACTTAATGATTAAACGAATAGTAATGACGACCAGTAAAGCACCGGCATCACTCATAGCTGATGAAATTGTGGTTTTAAATGAAGTTGCTAATTTACTAGAACAGTTTCTAAAAGTGACGGATCTAATCCCATTCGCACTGTCATAACAAGTTATTGAGAAGGATTAAGTGCGTGTGAATGGCATCCCTCGGATACATGCTAATTGTGGTCCGACAGATTACATTCACATTCATCTAATTGTCCACGCTCGCTTGTTATGACAGTGCGAAGGATATTCGACCCGTGCGGATGGCATCCGTCGGATATCGTAATAGGCATGAATATCTCTGGTTATACCTATTCTTTTTGGTCTCTCTAATAAATTGCAGTTCATTAAAAAATCGCTAGAAACCCAGGAAGGGCGAGAATTGTGCGACTTCTTGCCAAAGTCAACATCGGACAGACTGGGTCCATATGAAATACGAACACCAACAAGATTGGGTACAATTCTGGACCCAAGATTTAAAAAGAAGTATTATGATCCCCTCATAACGCTGGTGAGGCAACAAAAGCGCTTGAAGAAGAAATTTTCAATATATGCGAAAAACGAAAATCTTCCAGTTGTAAGGAGACGTGTCCAATCCGGGAAGACGATTCGTCACTGTTCCAGTTTGTTGAAAAACGAGTCCAAGAGAAAGTTAAGTCTTCCAGAGCGGATGCCATTTTTAGCTGCGACAATATTTTGAAAGGCCTAATTCACCTCAAGACACGAATCCATTGCTTGTTTGGAAGGTACTGTTTGAGTTAACTCGTTCATATATTTTATATTACTAAATTTATTTATTCCATTTTTCCCTCAGCTGAATGCGGAAAGGTTCGAACCCTTAGTGGAAGCTATGATGAAGTACTTCTGCATACCTGCAACTTCCGTGGAGTCCGAACGTATATTTAGTAAAGCCGGTCTTATCATCAGTGACAAGCGAACTCGCTTAAAAGCAAACAAGTAAAGAAGTATAACGATCCCTAACCGCCAAAATAACGTAAGCGACATTTTTTTTCAAAATTTTCCTTTTGATGCAGAAATATTCCTAGAGCGTCTAGATGCATTTCTGCATTAAAAAGAAAAATTAAAAAAAAA
>NW_023461576.1:12470-24792 GCF_013731165.1 Rhagoletis pomonella
TTTAAGAAATTTGTCTACAAATTTATTAAAAAGTTCCGACTGTCTAAAAAGGCGTTGGTGAGCCAAATCTATTTAAAATATTACTTCTAAAATTAGAATGCGTGCTGAGTAGATGTGTGTTGGGTGTGCTGCAGTAAAACTTTATTTTTCATTCACTTCCGCTGACCAATTTACCTTAAAGACTGTTTCAAATATTGCTTGAGCGGTTGTTCTGCTTAATTGTGCTTGGTAATAGTTAAAAACATCTACATATATAAATTGCGTAAAGTTACAAAATTGTGAAAACTGCGAAAATGAATCTCAATTTGACGACAAGAAGGGCTGCAAAGCAAGCAACCGCATCTCCCCTTCAAACTTCAACTCGTCTCAGCAAACCTGGAGAAACCGAGAGCTCACCAACGACTAACTGGCTGTCCCGATTGGAAGCTAAGATAGATAAATAAATGGAGAACGTCATCGAACAGCTAACTGCAAGAATGAGGGACATGGAAGAGCGCGTAATGATGAGAATCGGTGAGTTGTCCGCTGATATCACTAACATAAAACAACATGCTAAAGAAATCGAAGACCGCGTAGAGGTAGTCGAACAAGAAAAATCAAAGCAGTTAAAAGGTGATGTTCTAATACCAACGCTAAGGACTGAGTTAAATGATTGTCAAAACGCTCTTATCTCAACTGATCTCATTTTAAGAGGCATACCGCAGACTAAAGATGAGAACTTAAGCGACACTTGCACTCAGATATGCAGTGCAGTGCAGATAAACACTCCACCAGTTCGAACAATCTTTCGCCTAAACAAAAACAACAATACAGCTGCACCCGTTATCATAAAGTTAGGCTGTGCTGGTGATTCGCTATGATCAACTTGAGAGGGCCATAGAGGACGTTAACTGGAGTGCAGTTCACGACATGGCTTCAACCAATGATCAGATCAACTTCCTTCAATACCACATAATTTCTCTTTTTAATAACTATGTTCCTCTTGTAAAACGGTCCGAGGTACATATTAACCGTCCCTGGTTTAATAAAGATATTAAAAATCTTATAAAAATGAGAAATAGTAAATATAATATGTGGGAACGGTTGACTTGTTTTCTGAGTATCGTGTCCTGAAGAAAGACGTCAGTTAGGCTATCCGGATCCAAAAAATTAAATATTATGAACACAGGTTTAGTGTTGCAGTGGGTTCCAAGCAAACCTGGCAACGAGTACGAGAAATCGGCAGCGGATGACGTTGAGGCTGATGCACTAAATATAAAATTTACTGAATCACTCAGTAATAGTATTAACTATGCAAACTACTACTCGCGCCTTGATAACTCCCTTCAGGAATTTAGTTTTGACTGTGTCGACGACTGCGATGTTATACGGTCCATACTCGCCATAAAATCAAATGCTTCAGGCCTCGACGGTATCCGCCCGAAGTTCTTAAAGTGCATTCTGCCAAAAATCTTGCCGTATATAACACACGCACTGAACACAATCCTCACCACGTCTGAATTTCCTAGCTGCTGGAAGAAGGTCAACATAATACCCGTACTGAAGTCAAATGGCGAATATAGACCGATAGCGATCCTACCGTTTCTTTCGAAGGTTCTTGAGAACTTAATGTATAAACACATTAATGCCTTTCTGAGCAAATATTCCCTTATTAGTGAGTACCAGTCTGGCTTCAGGTCGAATCGAAGTTGTACCACAGCACTACTGAACGTAACCGATGATATCAGACAACAACTGGACCAAAACAACGTAACATTCCTTACGCTTCTAGACCACTCGAAAGCATTTGATAGTGTAGACCATCGCTTAATATGTCTAAAACTAAAAAATTTGTTCATTTTCTCGTCTCCAGCGCTAAAACTAGTAAACTCGTATCTTTCCGACAGATCTCAAGCTGTGTACATGGGTAATTCTTCGTCCCGTTTTGTGTCCGTAACTAAAGGTGTGCCTCAGGGTTCAGTCCTTGGTCCTCTGTTATTTGTTCTATATGTCAATGATCTACCTAAAGTTATTAAGCATTGTTACATGCACGTGTATGCTGACGATGTTCAAGTGTATCTTAGCTGTCCAATTGATTCAATTAATAGATGTATTAGTGACTTAAATAACGATTTAAATCATCTCAGCGAGTGGGCTAGTCACAATGGTTTGGTTTTAAACCCCAGCAAGTCCCAGTGTATTGCAATTTATAAAAAATACTTTAAACTCGACACATACGACAAAGTTACATTGAATAGCTCTGTAATACGCTACGTTGACTCAGCAAAAAATCTTGGCGTTGTTTTCAACAGAACCCTAAGCTGGAGCTTGTCTTGCAATTGGCAAGGTTTATGGAATGCTAAGGTCCCTCTGAACCACTCAATATTTTACCCCAGTAAGAATTCGTCTCCTCCTTGCCAAAAGCTACATATTGCCGACTCTCCTATACGGTTCTGAATTATTTGCTGGTTGTGACAGCGTGTGTAAGAAAAAACTTAACGTATTGTACAACAATATTGCTAGGTATATATATGGCATAAAACAACGTGCCCGCATCTCTTATTTTGCCTTGAAAGTTTCGTCGTTATCATTTGAAAATCTTTTAAATCTAAAGTGTCTTACAATGCTGCATAAAATCTTGGTTGCAAATGAGCCAAATTACCTTAAATGCCGATTACACTACACTAGGTCAACTCGATCATTACAGCTTTTATACACGAAATTTGAAACATCAATATCTGAACGTCAATTCTTTGTTTTCACCGTACGTCTTTGGAATAGCCACCCATCTAAACTGAGACTTATAAAAAGCACCCAGCATTTTAAAAGCGAGCTATATAAACTTTATGCCTAAATAACTTTTATTTCAATTCAATTATCTGGCCTTTTACCCTTTCTAGTTAATTGTCTTTTCTCTCACCTACACATGTACCTATGTCGAAATTAAGTTTTGGTATCTTTCTAATGTTGTAAGTAAAATTTATGTATAACTAGATTTAAGCTTTTAAACTGCGTGTAGTTTTATGCCAACGCTGAAATATAGCCAATGGTTGTTGTGTTGGATTATTATTTAAATAAATAAATAAATAAATAGGTGTATTCGCGTAATCCAGCAGAAAACTCTCAGCAGCCAAATTCTAATGAATTTCTATGTGATCTCTCTCAAAGAGAGAAATGTTAGCAAAAGTATTGCGAACGCAAAACCAGCAAAAACTTGCAAGTTTTTAGTGCAGCTGATCGAAATTTTGTTTACATACAAAAGCATAAAACAGAAAACATGAAAAGAATATAACTTAAAAGTTTTCCTAAAGCAGTTTGCTAATGAAACTTGAGTAAATGAGTATTTGCTTTCTTCCAATACATTTGCAGTTCTAATAAGTTATTTCAAACTTAAAAATCATAATAATAAATCTAAATCTAAAATAAATTTCCATATTTTCATAAATTGAAAACAGATGACTTTGATCAGCTGTTTTTCTTGCTGTCAAATGGCTGCTGGCAAAAATTTTTCCAGCAGAAACTAGCAGCTTTTCATCGGAATGAGATGTCAATTTGGTCTCTTAAATTTCCCCTACTTTGCTAGATTTTGTGCACGCGAACAGGAAAATCTTATAGTTTTTGATAGTTATCAAAAACTATCAATACCCGAATAAACCTATTTTAAAACTATCAACAGCTCTACGATTTTGTTCTCAGAGATCGTGCCAACTGAGTATTGGGCATCGTACAGTTTCATAAGTAAAAACACTATCAGCTGATTGCCAAAAAATGCCTACAGCTGAGATCACCTGTTTTTTGGCATGTGCTTTTGTCTTTTACAATTTCTTTCATTTCTATTACAATTTCTTTTATTTCTATTACAATTTATTCAAAATACACTAACACACTGAAACCAAAAACACTAATACACTAACCAAAAATACACCTACAGCCTGCCAGACAAAACGATAAGAAAAAGAGTTACTTTACTTATGGAACTGTACGATGGTATTGGGATTTTCTTTCACAAGTAAAAGCTCAGTTATGCAAGACTTAGACTTCACTTGACTTGAAAATTGCATATCTGGCAAATGAGCAGCGCGTGTATGTACATAGTTACACAAAAAACTAACTTCACTTAGAAACTTAGAGAAGAATAGAATTTTGATTTCCAAGTTAAATTTCTAAGTGCAAACAGAGCCGTGAGAGAATCATGCTGCCATTTAATTTTTTTTTTTCATAAAATCCCTACAAATATGCTACACAAATATAATTTTTTGTGTAAATGTAATTCATCTGGCAATCGAAAAACAAACTTTGAAATGAAGACAGAAAATAAAATAAAAACAATCACAGTTTGATTCGCGTAAATACATTTATTTTAATTTTAATCATGGTGAAATAATAATAAGGTGCTGTCTTTTAGGGGGTGGTTGTTGTAATTTTGGCAATTTCGGCATATCAGTAATCCAATTTCATTTCTGGGCAAAATGGAACAAACAATTTGGCGTAGGTATCACTTACTACGTTTATACGTTTATTTGCAAATAGCTTACGTGTGAACGTAGTAACTGTTCCTTTTTTTCGCTTTTGCTTTGACTTTTCGTTTCAAATTCATTGGAAAATTTGAGCGACAATTTCCAATAACTGTGATTTTGTAAGTAAATTTTTGGTAAAATATATACTATACTGTAATTATTTTATAATACAGGGTGTCCCAGAAGTAGCCTGCAAAACTTTAGGGGAAGGTAGGTGGGGGGGTAAGCTCCCTGATAAACAAAAAATTTTCAGGTAAAAGTGTCACCGTTTTTGAAATATTTACATTGTTTCGAATTAAAAAAAAATCGTGACTTTTCATGTGTTTTCTTTAACTGCAACTACAAACCGGGCAATACTTAGTAAATTTTTTAAATAAATAATAAATTATAAATTTTTCTTCAAACAACTCATGTATATCTTATTTCACGTGAACCCATCCTTCACACAAAATATTGATAGATATAGCCCTTGTTATAGACTCTAGTCCGAATTCCGGTAAGTAACATAAAATAATGTCAGAAGCAAGTAATAATGTACCTTTGTACTATTTAGCATGTCATTTGACGGTAACAAGAGCAAATTCAATTTAAATCTATTAAATACATTCTAGCGTGTCTCAGTCCTTTACCCACAAAAGCGGCTATAACTAGTAAGTGTGGCACCTTTCTGAAATCTTTATTAAATGAGAAATTTTTTTATGTAATGTAAAGTTATAGCTCAGTACATTTTTTTTTCACCCGAGATAGTCAAAGTTGGGGAAGAAAATATCAAAAAAGTTAAAAATCCAGAAATAGTCCTAATTTTATGATGGTTCCTTAATATATTTTAACTACATTGCATTTGAGTATGGAGAGGCAACTATCTGGAAGTATTTTACATAAAAAATTTACTAAGTATTGCCCGGTTTGTAGTTGCAGTTAAAGAAAACACATGAAAAGGCAAGATTTTTTTTAAATTCGAAAAAATGTAAACACTTGTGACACTTTTACCTGAAAATTTTTTGTTTATCAGGGAGCTCACCGCCCCCACCTACCTTCCCCTAAAGTTTGGTACGTTACTTCTGGGACACCCTGTATAACTGAAGAATTCAGAAATGTAATTTCAAAATGGTAACAAAAATAAAGATCGTAAAAAAATTCCCTTTAAAGTTAAGATATTTAAAAACTAAGTACGCATATACATGTACTTGAGAACTTAAGGAAAAAAATACAAATAAAATTCCATACCAGCTAATGTCATTTTTATTAGAATTTAAGAATAATTAAATAAAGATAACGGTATAATCTAATTTGTTTTAATATGAATAAGTGAAAGACGGAAAATAGTCCTTATTTTTTTAAGTTTTAACCATCATCATAATATGATATTATGTGTGTGGTACGACCGTGTGGCCTTTTAAGTTTTACAAATAATAATTTTAAGGTAGAAAAATTAAACTGAATAATAATTGTTAAAATCAATATATTCGATCGAAATAATAAAAACTAAGTAATAATAATTTCTTTTGAGCGAAAAAATGAAACTAATTACACTGGTTTACAGAAAAAATATTTTATTGATGCAAGCTTCATTTAACTGGTGTGGGGTCCACTGATATATGTATGTATTGGAAATGGTACCCAAAAAGTGGTAAAAATAATCCTAATCTTTTCGCCTTTTTCTACCCAAAATGCATGGCCGCAATTGGCATGCAGAAAAAGTGAGGTGATGTAAGTGACATCACCTTATATTTATTTCACCATGCAGTTGATGCTTCTTTCTGGCTTTTACAAAATGTAGGGATACCACACTTATTTCGGTACAATATGATCGTAATGTATTTTCAATTCCAAATTAAAGAAAAACATCCTACGAAAATGTTTGCCATTGTAGAGCAAGCAGTGTATATTTGCAAACTAATGGAAAGAATGGAGTGTCATATCTTAAAAGGTTAGGAGAATCAATGAAACAAACAAACATTTTATGGTCTTATGTTTCCTTCCGCATTGCTATTTTTTCTAACTCTTCTTTTGTTTAGCGCTGTAACCGCTTAAGTTATATTTTTTAATTTATACAAGGGAGTTATTTTCAATGAGCATTTTTTAATTTTCTCCTGAATTTTGTGTACATTTTCTTATAGTACCTTTTTATTTTATACATATACAATCCGATGTTCGGGATAGTATTTTGAATATACCAGCAATATATGTAAAAGTAGTGGCGGCTGCTGTAGAGTAGTTATTAGCAGTGCGCGCTACCATTACGCAGCGCCTGAGTTCAACCCGAGTTTCCCACCAACATCAAAATATAAAAAACAAAAAAGTTTTTTTCTAATAGCGGTCGCCCCTCTGCTGGTAATAGTAAACCTCCGAGTGTTATGGAAACAGCTTCTCATAAAAATACAATTGCCGTTCGGAGTCATTTACTTTGTGTGACAAAATCAAGGCGCACGCCACATATCGGAGGAGAAGCTAGGCCAAACGCTAACATATTGTGTAAGCGCCAATCTGTATATCGTCGTTTAAAGTACAAACGCGCGTATCATGGTTCTGCAAAACCTCGTAACTGACATTTGTGCCAAAAAAGATATCATCAAGCCCTTAACCATTTATACTAAAAAAATCGATACTTAGACATAAGGAGAAGAGATAATTAAGTTTAAAAGAGGGAACCGTTTTTAATTAGGACAAGTTTTACTCTCTCCTGTAATAAGTTTTATTTTTTGCTCGGAAAATAATGGTTACGTTTTAAGTTTTATTTTTTGGTCGGAAAATACCGTTATTTCTTGATTTTTATTTTTTGCTCAGAAAATAAAACTTTACTTTTGCGTGTGCGTATGCGCTTTTTTGCACTTTTTCTTTAGAAATGTGGTTCTTTTTGTTTCTGCCCTGGTATCTATATTTTCATTACCCACTCCTCAGTGGCGTTAAAGGTTCAATGCAGCCGCCCCCTGTCTATTCACGTATGTGCGTATGCCATTTGAGGCTTCATAAAGGCTGACTTCCAAAACGTCAATTGCTTTGCATACGTACAAAGTATAATACTATGTCTCCATTTTGAGATTTAATGAAGATTTAGCCCTCTGACGAGATTTGGCGTTAAATCTTTTGAGATCTACCATATAAAATTAAATCTCGAAAGGCGGTAGATTTAAGTTAAATCTTCGTCAAATCTTCAATAATATTGATCAATAAGTACGATTTGTTGGATGTGGCAACCACAAATTCACATGCCATAAGTCAAATGACATTTGTGTTTTCAATATACAGTTGAGGACATTGAAATCTAGCCTATCATAAAAACATGAATTTTCGTATTTTTAGGAATTTTTATATTTTTGTTAGTTTGGGAGGAAAATTAGTAATACATATGTACATAGCTTTGGTTGTAATAAATTAAGAAAATATTTCTTTAAAAACTAAAAATTTAGAAGAAATGTTTTATAGTTATATTATGCAGTCTTCTCCGCTTTCTATAAGTCATTTGCGCGCTCCGACAAAAAATTTATAAATTTCGGTAATGGTTCTGCTTCGATAACATTGCACCGAACATCCTCTAGAACTCAATTCGTCTTCATGATATGCCAAAGTCCCACGATTGGATTTTCGGTTCCCTCCTATGAATAAGAGTTCTACAAAAATTTTTCTTTCCGCAAATGTTTTTTACCGTTTCGATAATTTTTCTTAAATTCGGGAAAATGATTGGGAATATGGTACCATTCTTTACATTTTCCAAACTATATATTATACATACATATTTACCACGAATAAGAAGCCAATAATATTAAGAATTCACATAATGAAATTCCGCTTGGCACCTTCCTTTTATCTGTCTGTATATCAATGTCCGCAACTGTATTTATAAAATCATACATAAGCAAAAGTCAAATATTTAAAAATGTGAACGTCAAACATATCTCGTGGTGATTTAGCAACTGGATTTATTAAATCTTAATGGATAAATCTCTCAATGGAAGTGACAATGGGCTGGTTTTCTATATACAGCCCGTTTTAAATTCGAATTATTGTTATAATAAATTACAATTATTGTTTGTTTCCATTTCGGTCAACCGCGCAAATTATTTATTAAAACAATGTCGTTTAAAAATAGCAGATTTTGTTTACTTTTGAATAAGACTTTATCGAGTGCGCTATAAAGACAGGGGTATAAATGCTGTAAAGAAATATATGTTGAGTCCAATCGGTTTTTTGCTAATACGGTTCTTGTGTAGGTATAAACAAGGTATATTAAAAAAAATACCTCTCCATGAAAAAATATCGTTATTTTCGTATCTAAAATTAATCGGAATTTTATGGGGGGTTATAAAATCTCGTTTTAATCGAAACTTTGTTTTTTCGGCTATATTTGGCCCAGATGTAAATATTGAATGAACTAACATATCTTAAATATTTACGGAACTACCATTTGTATGCAACCCTGCCAATCCTATATTCAAGTAGATGTAATTCGAAAAATTTAAACGGATTTCTTCAAATCAACCTGAGCTGCGGACATATTGCGAACTCATTTTTTAACATTAACCACTACATTATATTAGTATTAAATACTTTCAATTAAGAAACAATTCTTATTAGAAAATAAATATGAATCGTTTTATTTTAAATATTCCAATGTATATTTTTTGTTAATGCAGATAGTGTGGATTTAACGTATTTTATACCCGTTACATGGGGAACATAAATTTAAGGCAGATTGCTATTAACAATTTTTACACAATTTCTTTCAAAACTATAATCTATATGATTGCAAGTTGTATTTTTTACGATCAAAACAGATTCCAATATTAGGTATATTATGCAAATGCAATCCAATCCAATTTGATTTGAGTTATTCAGTTTTAGATACATTTATATTTCTGTGTTCGTATGGAATAGTAGTTTATGTCGGGAAGCTGGCTTTAGTATAATCCGGCATTCCCTTTATTATTTACAACACAAGGAATTTTTTGATGACCCTTAACAAGAATATGGACGTGCTAGTATCGGAACTATTTCTTGCACGTTTATTTGCCAAAATGTCTTCAACGGCTCGGCGCCAGTGAGGGTATGCTGCGAATTCCGCATTATACTGAAACCGGCCTTTTGACATAAGCTACTATTCCATACGAGTGGGGCACGTGCCAAATGCGGATTTTCCCAGTTGCAGTACTGCAGTAATTCGACACCTTCCTCACCAACACTCTGTCCTCTATGAGCTTCTTAATGTAACTGCATATAAAAGATGGAAATTTAAGAAAAATTACTATCACAGCGTTTCACTTGTAGCGTTTCACTCTTGTAGTATATTGGCTATCAAGCACCAGAAAATTTCCATCACGCATTCCATATGCCACCGATTGTCGTGGATCAATTAAAATACTGTCATCACAGCTTTTTCGTACTCCAGCAACTGGTGTGTCTATGGCGGAGTTATGTGGAGCTGTTCCATCACTAAACTCAATTTGGACTCTTTGAGAACTGGCTTGCAAATTAGATTTCCAAACGAGCAACTGTTGAATACAGGAAAAAATTTATATTATATGGTTCCACTAAACTTCACTACTAAAGTGTATAAATTGGTCGACCTTCTAATAAATCAAGCAATCTTATTGTATCGTCATCGCCGCCAGTCACCAAGAAATTTCCACTTGGGTGAAATGCAACATCATTCTCCGGCGACGAATGCACTGTATTAGCTCGCCTTCAGCTATGTCAAATATCTTAACGCGGTTACAACTTAATGCTAAAGCCACCAGAATACCGTCTGGATGCCATGCCAGCTGTCGTCCCATACCTCTTCCCACGGTGAACGTTCGCACACATTCGCCTGAAAATGTATCGCAAATTCTTAACTTGTCATCGCCGCACCCATTTGTGTGTCCAGTGAAAGATGTGTATTTTGAATCAGTATTTTGATGGCTGTTCGCCATTTTTCTAGTCTGCAAACGAATAACCTGACGAAAATGCAAACAAATTCAAGCACATTGTTGCATTCTACCGTACTTTTTAAAAGCTTTAAAATCTTAAAACATATGTGAAAAACTTTTATAATCTGAATATTTCTAATGTCGCAATCAAAACGAAATTTTGTAAATAGCATTTTGAAAAAGCAATCATTTAATATTTTTCAAGTTTTTGGGCATATATGTTACCATTTGAACAACAAATACTATCAAGTTTTAAGAGACTATTTAATGCAACTCAGGTCAAAAAAGAGGACGTTAGACCAAAATAAGCAACTCTAAAAAACAGATGATCGCAGCTGTGGCCCAGGATGACGTCTATTGCTAAGATATCTCTCTTGTATTTGTACACAATGGTCGCAACTCTGCATATACAAACAGTTTGAATACCGCAGTATAACAGTTTCCAAACATTGTATTGATACGTTTTGGAAGTCAGCCAAAATGTAGACTTATCAACTTTTCACACAAAGCTAGCGATATTTATGATGTCAAATTACTGGTAAGTCGTCTCTTGAAAAATCGATTTTTTTTTTAGTTTTTTGTTTCTAATAAATGTACACATAGGTTTAAATGTATGTATGTATAATTATTATAATTTCTTTGAAATGCAAAAATTAATTCACATTCATTTAAAAATAAATCTGAAAAGATTGTTCTGTATTTATTTTTTTTTTAATTTTCTGGAATTTTATGGCAAAATGATTCTTAGTGTAAGGAAACAGACCTTGACTTTTTAACTACACAGCTGGCTGCTTTTTTTGAAGTAAATCAAAGCAAATTAAAGTAAGCAAGGCGTGCAAAGCAAGCCTGCATTGGGCCAGCGCCTTTAGCTCCCTTACAAAAGCTTTGAACACACACGAACCCATGATTCAATAAGTAAAGGTTTGCTCAATAGTGACAACAACGTTTTCAGTCTCCCTTACAAAAGGTTGCATTTAAGCAGGATGTATAAGGGGAAAAATTAAATCCCTTTTGGTAAAAATGGTAGCTAAAAAGTACTTTTTTTAATTTAATGGAAACAAATTGCTTAAAAATAAACTGAGCTAAATATATATTGGAAAATATTTTAAATTTTTTAGTTTGTGGGCAAAATAAATAAATCGATGGTATGTATGTATATACAAATAAATATACTTATCTGTAATACGATAGTTGTTACAGAAGTTGCCAAGTGCAATATTAAAACAAAAAATCCTTAAATTGAAAACAGATCACGAAGTCTCGAAGTTTCTTCACCACAAAGCTTTTACGTTAAGCAAAACCGCTCATGCCATTGAAATGAATAGTGTACAAAATAGGGTTTTAATCTTTTATTTAAGAGAACATAAAACACAGGAAATATTATTTTTAACCCTGGACGTGCTTCGTTAGTCGATTCGACTCACAAAAAACGTGCTTCGCTTCGTACCTCTCTCTGAAGTCATTTACCATTTTGTTTATTATATGTAACAGAGAAAATAATATGTATTTAATATTCTGTTTATGTGTTTGAAAAACCATAAAGAACTAAAATTCATAAATGTATCTTCCTTTTTAACTCTTTTATGTTTGTTATTTCAATTCAAAGTTGGTGTTAGTCGTTTCGGCTAACAAGCCCGCAGACAGAGTCAAAATAGCGAAGCACTTCCAGGGTTAATATGCATTAATTGTACATGGTAATTTTTGTAATTTGTTTGTCTTTATTTCTTGGCATTCCATAGTTCACAAAATTTAATTACTAGTGGTATTCATCTAAACCGATAACTTTATCAAGCAGATAATCTTATAAGTTTACGCACTCTGTTACATGAACGACCCACACTCTCTTTTCGTTTACACATGCGACCATAGTCGCGTTTTCTTTGGTCATAGAGCTCAGTATCACTAACTTTATACTACTAG
>NW_023461577.1:0-5445 GCF_013731165.1 Rhagoletis pomonella
GAATTAAAATTCAGCGGCTCCGCTGGCTTGGCCATGTCGTTCGGATGAACAGAAACGCTCCTGCTCTGAAAATATTCAATGCGGGCCGCGATGCTGGTAACAGAGGAAGAGGAAGGCCTCCTCTGCGTTGGAAAGACCAGGTGGAGAAGGACTTGGCTTCACTTGGCATTTCCAATTGGCGTCAGTTAGAACAGAAGAGAAATGACTGGCGTGCTGTTTTGGACTCGGCCAAAATCGCTTAGACGGTTACAGCGCCAATTAAGAAGAAGAAGAAGAAAAACCATAAAATATAGCTTAATTTAAAATATTGGAATATTATTATTATTATTATTATGAGCCTTGAGCACTGCGACCTCTAGGGTGGTCTATTGTGCGTGGCCCTTTACCCTATATATGAAGGCTTTTAATATAAGCTAGCACTTCGGTGGGATTTTTGTTCCATATTTCGAATGGATTAAGTGTTGTACCACCTAGGTGAGCGAGTCTGCGTCTAGCGAGAGCAACACATTCACAAAGGATGTGTTCTGGCGTTTCTTCGTCCATCTCACAGAAGCGACAGACGCTCGTGTCTGAAAGATTCATTTTACTGAGGTGATAACGCAGGGAACAATGTCCCGTGAAGTACCCAGTGAGAGTTCGAAGGTCCTCCCTGCCTAGATTTATGAGCTTTTTGAAGCTTCTTGTGATGGACAGATGAACCGCTTAGCTTGTCTTTGCCCCGGACATTCATTCCAGTGCCTGTCGAATTTTTTGTCGACCCACTTGTTTATGACCTCCCTTAAGTGGGCTTTGGTGAGCCCGCAGAAGGGTTCCGGGCCATGGAATAGTGTGGTGGCTCCGTGTTTTGCTAGGCGGTCCGCCTGTTCATTGCCGTCATGGCCCTCGTGCCCCGGCACCCAGCCCAGTAATACTGTGTTCTTGCTTCCAAGACCGTTTAGGGTGTTGAGGCAGTCGTACACTAGTTTGGATGTTATTATGTGGGACCTCAGTGCTAGCAAGGCAGCCTGACTGTCCGACATAATGCAGATGTTTTTAGAGGATGTGCCTCTTCTGAGGCATTCTCTGCCACAGATATCGATCGCATGAATCTCTGCTTGGAAAATGGTGGCGTAGCTCCCCCATTGGTATCGATCTTTTAAAATTCGGCCCAAATATACCAGCTCCAGTTTTTCCATCTTCAAGTTTTGATCCGTCAGTGTACCAAACTTCAGCTCCGGGTTTGGTGTAGGGGTTTCCTGTGCTCCAGGATGCTCGGTCCGCAATAGATACCTTGAAGTTCCTAGAAATTACTAGTATCGGAGCTACTGAGTCCCTCATATGCTTATGGGGTCATTTGTGAATTTCATAAGGACCTTCATATGACCTGTCATGTTTCCGGTTTTTAACTCAGAAGTATTTAGGATTCTCAGTGCCGAGAGACTGGCCTCCCTCTCTATTAGAATTGGGAAGGGCGGTATGCCTACAAGAGCACTAAGTGCATCAGCAGGACAGGTCCGCATAGCCCCTGTTATACCAATGCACACCATTCGGTGTAGTTTGCTTAGTTTTGCGCTAGCAGTTCTTTGTGTCGCTTTTGTCCACCATGCCAAGGATGCATAGGTGACTATCGGCTTCACAACTGTGTTGAATGACCAGTAAGTCATTTTGGGGGAGAGTCCCCATGTCTTCCCGTAAAGTCGCTTGCATGCGAAGAAGGCTCTCATTGCCTTGTTTACGGTTGCATCCAAATGTACATTCCAGGTGAGTGTCTTATCTAGCCATTCTAGTGCCGCCCAGAGTCAATTCTGTCATGGATAACTTTTTCCTCCGGGTAAACGTAACCAGAATAGATTTAGTAGGATTAATGGATAATCCTTTGGTGTCACACCATCTTTGCGTAATGCGCAGGGCTTGTTGCATGCGGTTGGAGATCGTTTCACCATGCAGCCCTGTTACACAAATTACCAGATCGTCTGCATAGCCTTGTGTTTCAAAGCCATGGTCGTTCAGTAGGAACAGGAGTTCGTCTATAACCATAGTCCACAGAAGAGGAGAGAGTACACCCCCTTGAGGGCAACCTCTTGTGGCTGTAATAGATTCTTTCGGGCCTCCCAGCTCCATCCTGATCTTCCTTGTTTTTAGCATAGAAAGCACCCAATTTATTATGATGGGGCTCACTCCCTTGCATATCAGGGCATCTCTTATTGCCCTGTATGACGTGTTGTCAAAAGCCCCGGAAATGTCAATGAAGGCACAAAGGGCTATGTTCTTAGACTCCAGAGCCTTTTCGATTTTCGATGTAAGGCTGTGAATGGCAGTCTCAGTGTACTTGCCTGGTTGAATGGCAAATTGGTTCTTATTCAGTGGTCGTTTCGCTAGGTTGACTTCTCTGATGTGTTGATCCAAGACTTTCTCCATGCCTTTTAGGAGAAAGGAGCTGAGTCTAATTGGTCTGTAGGATGAAGGCATTTGCTCCGGTTTACCTGCCTTCGGTAAAAAATACCACCTTAGCCTCTGTCCATCTACTGGGAATGTGACCCGGTAGGAGCGACGCTCTGTATAGTCTGGAGAGGACTGGGGCTATGTAGTTACTTCCTTATGGAGTTGACAAGGATAGACCCCATCTGGTCCTGGTGATTTGTATGGGCTGAAGGTAGATACCGCCCATTGCACTCTTTCTACCGTGGTAAGTTTAGTTGCAAGGCTTTGCTCTCTACCAGAAGTGCGTGCTGGGACACCCAATTCCGGTAGATAATAGCCCGCTTTGCAGCCCGGGAAGTGAGTGTCTAGCAGAAGTCTGCAAGTCTCTCCCGGATGCTGAGTATATCTACCATCTGGTTTCTTTAGAGTGCCGATCGTATTTTTGTGTTCCCTATTTAGAGCTTTTTGGAGGCGTACTGCCTCTGGGAGGCTCTTTATTTCCTCGCAGTGGTTTCGACAGCTAGCTCTTTTGGATTTCCGCAATTCTTTGTTGTAAGAAGTTAGTGCAAGTTTGTACGGATTCCAATCACCCGTATTCTTTGCTCTATTGAATAGTTTTCTGGCTTGGCATCTCATTTGCTCAAGCTTCTTGCTCCACCAAGGCACATCACGTTTGGATTTTACCTTTCCTTGGGGACAGCTGCTATTGAAAGCTATTCCAATGTCTGAATGAAGCTGTTCAGCTTCAGTCTCAAGCTCGTGCGCAGTCGTAATTTGACCACCATGGCTGTTTCCACCTTCTTCCATGATAAAGCGAAAGAATTCCCAGTTCGTTTTTCTGGGATTTCTAAAAACTAGTTAATGCTCAGGAAAGTGGCCAATGTCGAATTCTATGTGCATATGGTCCGACATTGATACCTCCCCTGAGACGCGCCAGTTTGTGACAGACGCTGCCATGTTCTGACTACTTAGAGTAAGATCTAAGACTTCCCCTCTAATAGCGTTCCTGAACGTTGGTTCATTGCCATGGTTTATAATACTTATATTATAACTACTTATAAACTCAAGGAGGTACTCACCCCTTTTGTTGGTGTCGGTGCTCCCCCAAACAGTGCTATGGGCATTTGCATCACAGCAGAGGATCCAAGGTATACCACTCCGCCGGCAGTGATCAGTAAGCGCCTTTACTTCAGGTGTCGGGGCTATCTCCTCCTCACCCGGGAAGTACGCGGAGGCAAGTACTGCCTCTTGCACCCCCCCCTAGGAGTCGGAATTTTGGCCCATACCGCAACGAGATCTGCCGTAATGAACTGTGAAAGAGGGAGAAACGTTAGTTTGTTACTTAATAGCATCGCCGCTCTTGGACGACAGCTGGCGGCATAGATAATCTTACCGTCCTTTATATTAAGGCCCTTGACGTCACCTCTTAATATCCAGGGTTCCTGGATGAAGGCTACACCTAAGCCTTCGTTTGTGAACCTCCTATGTAAAACATCTGATGCTGCTTCCGCGTGGTGAAGGTTCACTTGGAGGCATTTAATGTGCCTCGGATTTGTAAAGTTTTTGGGGTGAGGTGCCATTACTTGCGGTCTTTTCGGCCGCGAGCAGCCACCTTCTTCCCCCTGTTGCCCTCCAGCAAGACCGCTTCTTCGGCCGTCCTTGCATCTCCCTTGCCTTTGCGGCTGGAAATAGCCGCTTTGGAGCTGCCACGTAGTGGTGGCCGTTTTGCAGGCTTTGGGGATGCGATGGGTCCGACGTTCTTTTGGGCTTCTTCCAGCACCTGTTGTAGGGTCGGGCATGTTGTTGTTGCTGTTTTCGGAGGCGTTGTTGGAGCTTTGTGTATTACGTGTAGCTCTGTGCCAACCTCCGATGACTTCTGCTGCACTTGCGTGTCATTGGGTAGCTGTCTGGGAGCTACGACGACGTCTTTGGAGCAGCAAGGTTGCTCCTCCGAGTTAGGGTATTCGGTGTCGGCGGCATCTTTGTCTACCACGGGCATCGACGGTTTGGCTTTCTCCCTAAGTTTTACTACGCCAAAGCCATAGTTTACCACGTTCCCGCGGTGCTTTAGCGTGTCTGCTGATAGCGGGTCAACTGCAATGGTGATTTCCGCCATTGTTGACCTGAATGATTCAGAATGCGCCAGTCCGGAATTCTCAGTCCGTCATTCTGTGCCTGAAGCAGACTGAGCGCATCCTCACTGGCAGAGCTGTCCAGCTCCGGGAAGAGTCCCACAAGAATGATCCGGCGAGGTGTTTCTGCCTCCTCGACCACTTTCATATTCGCCCCCTTCCATGGAGCCAGCTTTGGAACAGTGTTCCGTATCCACCCCGCGGTCGCAGCATCTCTGCAACTGATGGATAGCCATCCCGAGTGGAAGGTGCAACCCTTGAAGATAGGAAAATATTGGAATAAAAAACAACAACACTACACGCGCATTCATCCATATAACATAAAATGCGAACGTTCGTATATGGAAGAAAGTGCGCAACACCGCTAACAGAAAAATTCAAAAAATCAATGGTATTTTGTAGACACTTCAAACTTGCACCTTATTATACTAGAATGAATGGGCTACAAAAATGTTAACCCAAAACATGTCTACAAATTCTGAACAAAAACTGTGAAAATTTGATGACACTTTGTTGATTTTTTTCATTCTTTCAAGTTTCGATTTATTTGCAAGGTTTTTGTTTGATAATGAGCTACAATTTTATAAAAAAAAGAATTAAAATTATTTAAAAAAATAAAATAAATACCGGGTGACCGTGTAATTTTGTCAAAGATGAAGGCAATGATGATAAAACATTAAGGTTCGGTTACTCAATGTCTGGTTAACACTTATCTCCGGTTAAACATAGTTATCGACGTTACCGACTCCCTGTTGTATGCATGGAGTCGAAGACGTCGATAACGATGTTTAACCGCAGATTAGTGTTAACCAGACAATGGGTAACCGGCCCTAATACACTATATATGTCAGTTCATATTAATGAACTTAAAATGAGATCACTATCGATAAAATGGAAATCCTCAAGGGAAATT
>NW_023461577.1:5545-11916 GCF_013731165.1 Rhagoletis pomonella
AAATCTACACCTGCTGCGTATGCCAGAGACGACTGCATACAAACTCCACCTCGGTCAGGTGCAATGCCTGTGACGGGTGGAGTCACCTCCGTAACTGTTCGGGCCTACCTACGCACCGCCAATGGACCACATTGTTCGTGGCCCCATGCTGTACGAACCGGACCGCCTCCACGGCAAACCACCACCCGCCTGGGCAGCACACAATCAACAAACCCACACCCCAACACAACACAACAATAGACACACAAACAAACACAATAGCACCCACACACCGCCGCCGGCAACTCCTAGTCCCTCCGACAATCTGCTCTGTTTGTCAGTCCAGAATATACCGTAACGTGACATCAGTCAAGTGCAACTCTTGCCTGGGCTGGTGCCACTTTAGGGCGTGCTCAGGACTTCGCAACACGCGAGATTGGACGAGTGACTATGTGGGCCCCTGCTGTGCTGCCCCGTCGCATCACTCCCCCACGACGCCGCCAACCCCCACCACAAGGCAGCACCCCCTTTTGCAGCACGTACAGCAGGGGCCGGCAGGCAACACAACTCTTTAACACCACATATCACAATCTGTCTCCCAAGGCACACAAAGGTGCTACAATTCAACTGTAACGGACCCCAGAGCAAGATCGAGGAGATAACTGCCTTTACGGGAAGGCATGGAATATTAATAGCTGCGGTCCAAGAGACGAAGTTGCACGGAAATTCAACCCTGTTGAATTGTGCCGGATAGAACGTGCACCGTCGAGATCGCGAGAGAGATAATGGTGGAGGTTTAGCATTCATCACGCACCACACCATGCAGTATCGTCTTATTGAAGCAGACATCGACCGCAGGGATACCATCCTAGAATGTCAGGGTATTACTATCCGGTCAGGCGATGTTGAGCTCGAAATATTTAACGTATACATACCCCCTGTCACCAGCTGCCCGGAAGGATATCACCCTGAAATAGGTGCGCTACTCAGAGGTGAAAACCGTATGGTAGTTGGTGACTTTAACCCGCACCACGATCTTTGGCACTCAAGCCTGTCAAATGATCGTAGGGGAATACAACTGGCTGAGCAGATAGACGATTCGACATTCTGCACAATGAACGACGACGCACCCACCAGGACTATGGCCAGCCGCTGGTCTGATAAACGGCGTATCATGGCGACCTATGCTGACCCTAGCATCAGACCACCTGCCCATAGTCATCTCGATTGATAAACCTGCCGACTTTGCTTCCGTGGATCACCGGACTTATGTCAACTTTTCCAAAGCAGACTGGAAAGGCTTCACGGATGTTACTGAGGGCACCTTCACTGCACTACCCATACTAACCGACGTTCATGTAGGTGGACGTAAGTTCCGCAGGGTTGTCACCGCTGCTGCAGCTCGCTTCATCCCAGCATCCCAGTATTAAAGCTCCACGTCCGAGCTTTCCTGCCGAAGCGGCTGTTCTAGCTGATGAGCGCGACAACCTTCGTCAGGCCGATCCCGGAAATCCCCGTATAAGGGATCTCAATTCGGAGATTCGGCAACTTGTGAACGTACATAAGCGGAAGAAATGGGAAGAGCATTTGAGGACCTGCAACTTCGCCTCTGGTGTGAGCAAGCTTTGGTCAACCGTGAGGTCGTTGTCCAACCCGACGAAGCGTGAGGACAGAGTCGAGATAGACTTTGGTGACCACGCTTCGACGAACCCGGAGAGATGCGCGAGCTATTTTAGCCGGAAGTTCATTCTGCATCCTCCGGTGGATAAAGCCAAACGTCGAGTGACCAGAAGGCTGCACAAAATGCCAAAACTCAGTGCGCCTCTAGTTTTCACCAGCGGTGCGGTAAGGGTAGCCATCGGGAAGGCGAAAGCCTCCAAAACCATTGGACCCGACGGAATATGGATGTTGATGCTGAAAAATTTGGGTTCTGCGGGAGTAGCTTACCTAACGGAGGTCCTCAACCTGTCTATGGCCACTCTCGTCATTCCAGACATCTGGAAAATGGGGAGAGTGGTCCCACTGCTTAAACCGGGGAAACCAGCCAACAAAGGAGAGTCTTGTCGCCCGATAACTCTCCTTTCCCCTGTAGCGAAGACACTCGAGGCCCTGCTGCTCCCGTACTTTACGAACCACCTGACCCCAGCGTAGCATTAACATGGGTTCCGTAAAGTGCATAGCACAACAACAGCACTTAACGCCTTAAACACTCAGATAACAAGTGGCCTAAACCGAAACCGCCCCTGTGAGAGAACTATTCTAGTAGCGTTGGACCTGTCCAAGGCGTTCGACACTGTCAGTCATTCAACGCTACTAGAAGATATAGAGACCTCCTCACTCCCACAGGGACTCAAACGGTGGTCGGCGAATTACCTGAGTGGTCGACACTCGTCAGTAATTTTCAGAGACAAAACTAGCAAGCCACGTAAAATTAAAGAGGGGTACCACAGGGTGGTGTCCTGTCCCCGCAACTGTTTAATTGTTACATCTCAAAGCTACCTCATCAACCAGAGGGTGTTAATATAGTCTCCTATGCTGACACTTGTTCTTTCATGGCGTCTAGGAATGGAATTGATGAGTTGTGCTCGAAAGTAAACGGTTACCTTGCCGAACTTTCTCGCTTCTTCACTGCAAGGAGCCTTGCTCAATCTCCTGCGAAATCCTCGGCAACCCTTTTCACCACCTGGTCGAAGGAGGTCAGACTGCAACTGGGTATTCACGTCGATGGCGTAACAATACCGGCGGTGAATAACCCGAAAGTCCTCGGAGTTGACTTCGACAGCCTGCCCTCCTTCTCCGCGCATACAACCGCAATTGTCAACAAAGTACCGAGCCGCAACAATGTCCTCAAGCGCTGGCCGCACTTGGGGCAAAGATAAAAAAACGTTGTTGGCAACATACAAGGCAATTGCCCGACCGGTTCTAAACTATGCAGCGCCCGTATGGTCGCCGAGGACTAGCAGGACGCAGTGGATGAAGCTACAGTCACGGCATTACGAACTGCGACAGGATGCCTCCTGATGACGCCACAACACCACCTACATGACGAGGCCCAGATGCTCCCAATAAGGGAGCATAACATAATGCTCTGCAAGCAGTTCCTTGCTGGGAGCCACAGACGTGGCCGCGGAAGAGCCCTCGCACGGCCCTGAGCGGCATTCACAGGGAATCAGTCTCAAGTTATGTAGACTCCCGCCCTGTGAATGCCGTTCTAGGCACACAACCACCGGACGTGGACGGGACAGAACTTTGTCTGCCTCGGGAGACCCGCACTACAATAGCCCAACTTCGCTCTGGCTATTGCAGCAGGCTCAACTCCTACTTGAGTAGAATCAACGAGGATGTGCCCAACCAATGCCCGACATGTGGAGAGTCGCCACATGACTCCCGGCACCTCTTCACATGTCCTGACAACCCCGCTCAGCTAACGCCCCTGTTCCTATGGACAGCCCCTGTGGAAGTCGCACACTTCCTGGGCCTCCCCCTAGCTGAAATTGACGACAACGTTGATAGATGAACCGCCCCGAACGGGGCTTAGTAGCCGCTACAACAACAACAACAAGAAATAGAGAGAGACAAAGAACGAGAAGAAGGCCTGTCCAGTAAGGTGGAGTCTCCCACCCACTTCATCGAAAAACTTTCGTGAAACCTTGGGCACCACTCGGACTCCCTACATTTAGTGATGCCCCGTATGCCTGAACTATGTCCGTATGTTGGTCGTCAGTCGAGTGAGAGTCCGGTACGTCACCCCGTCATTACTCCCATGTACCCTCTGTTGCACAAGCACAACACCCACACCAAAGGTATAGTACTTAGCCCTCCATTAGGGATGCCCAAATCAGCACATATGTGTCGCGGGCGACTGCGCGTGCAAAGCTTTGCACAGCGGTGCTGGGCAAGCGCGGAAGCAAAAAGTTATCGGAAGGGGAAAACGAAGTCAACAGAATAGTGAGATTGTATGTGTGACAGTGATGGAAAATGAGTGTGGATTGTGCCATTTTCGGCACCAGCCGGCACCTTCCGCACAATCGATTGATTTTCGGCACTATTTTTGCGTAACTCCAAAGAACGTAGATAACAAGAAGGGACAACTCGTTATAATTGTAGCGAAAGTGCGCAACAGGGGCCTGCCTTCTCTTTTGCCCTAGTGCGTTTTTTGATTGGATGAAAAGAGAAGGCACGCCCCTGTTGCGCACTTTCGCCACAATTATAACGAGTTGTCCCTTCTTGTTATCTACGTTCTTTGGTAACTCAATGCAACTAATAAATATTTCTTTCGGATCCGCAATTAAAAATATTTTTTTACATTTAATCGTATGTGCTTAAACTGATAAATGATATAAACATAGAAACGCAAACAGAAGAATCTCGCTCCCACATTCTGCGTATGCGCTTAACATTTTTGTTTAAACAAATTTGTCGAAATTTCATCTCTAAAGCAAATATTAAATATCATTTAATATATACTTTAGATTTAAATAATCATTTTAGTGGTGGCCGAGTCCGAGATGTTTAAATGATCGAGATCGTACATTCAATTCGCGTAGATTTTTGAGAACTTTTTTCGTTGAAGGTGTTGCACTTTTTTTCCATACTGAAATTTGTGTACATCATTTATCATTGTCCAAGAAAAACCAGTTGGATTTCAGCGAGCCCGAAAGAACAACTGGTATGATGAGGAATGTCAAGAAGCCGCAGCGAAAAAAGATGCCGCCTACAGGGCCACGCTGCGATCGGGCGCAACGCGAGCCATGTGGGACCGTCATAGGGAACTGAAGAAGGAAGCGAGACGTATTTGCCGCAATAAGAAGAGAGAGGCCGAAATACGTGAGTGCGAAGAGCTTGAGATGCTGACCGACAGGAAGAACGCCCGAAAAATCTACCAGAGGGTTAGGCGACTTACGGAAGGTTTCAAGACCGGGGCGAACTCCTGTAAAACAATAATGGCGACCTAGTGACCGATGTCCAGAATATACTTAGATTGTGGAGGGAACACTTTTATAACCTACTGAATGGTAGCAGCGCTGAAAGTAGTGAAGAAGACGAACCCGAGTCCCCGGTCGATGATGATGGAGTAGCTGTCCCACCGCCTGACTATGACGAGGTACGAATAGCGATTACGCGGCTGAAAAACAACAAAGCTGCTGGAGCTGACGGCCTGCCAGCCGAGCTATTCAAGTACGGCGGCGAAGAGCTGATGAGGTGCATGCATCAACTCTTGTGCAGAATATGGTCAGATGAACGCATGCCCGACGACTGGAACTTAAGTGTGCTCTGCCCAATCCACAAGAAAGGTGACCCCGCCATTCGCGCCAACTACCGCGGAATTAGCCTTCTAAGCATAGGTTACAAGGTCTTATCGAGCGTATTGTGCGAAAGACTGAAGCCCACCGTCAACGAGCTGATTGGACCTTATCAGTGTGGCTTTAGGCCTGGAAAATCCACCATAGATCAGGTATTCACAATACGCCAAATCTTGGAAAAGACCCGCGAGAATAGGATCGACACACACCATCTATTTGTCGATTTCAAAGCCGCTTTCGACAGCACGAAGAGAAGTTGCCTTTATGCCGCGATGTCTGAATTGAAATTGAAATGACGTTGAGCAATACCACCAGCTCCGTCAGAATAGGGAAGGACCTCTCCGAGCCGTTTGATACCAAACGAGGTTTCAGACAAATGACCCCCTTTCGTGTGATTTCTTTAATCTTATGTTGGAGAAGATAATAAGAGCCGCAGAACTGAACCGCTCAGGCACAATACTTTATAAGAGCGTACAATTGCTGGCGTATGCCGACGACATCGATATTATCGGTAAAAACAAGGGCTACGTCTGTTCTGCCTTCTCGGGATTGGATAGAGAAGCAAAGCGAATGGGTCTGGTGGTGAACGAGGACAAAACGAAGTATCTCCTGCCATCACACAAACAGTCAGAGCATACGCGTCTTAGCACCCACGTCACTGTTGACAGTTACAAGTTTGAAAAAGTAAACGACTTCGTTTATTTGGGAATCAGAATTAACACCAATAATAATGTCAGCCTTGAAATCCAACGGAGAATCACTCTTGCCAACAAGTGCTACTTTGGGCTGAGTAGGCAATTGAGAAGTAAAGTCCTCTCTCGTCGTACAAAGATCACACTCTATAAGTCACTCATCATGCCTGAGCTGGTGTATGGCGCGGAGGCATGGACAATGAAAGCATCTGATGAGGCGGCTCTTGGAGTTTCCGAGAGAAAGATTCTGCGAAAGATTTACGGACCTTTACGCGTTGGTGATGGCGAATATCGCAGACGATTTAACGAAGAGCTGTATGAGCTTTACAACGATATAGACATAGTGCAGCGAATTAAAATTCAGCGGCTCCGCTGGCTTGGCCATGTCGTTCGGATG
>NW_023461577.1:12016-13114 GCF_013731165.1 Rhagoletis pomonella
TCTATTCTGCACGTTACCGAAGATTTTGTAACCGGAAAATTTTATTACCAAAAAATGTTACCAGTTCTTGTCATCGCGATTCTAGGTACGTTGGTAATGCAGTTAAAATCTTCAGCAATTCAGCTATGAAGAATTGTGCAAATTCTGGCATTGCATATTTCACGGGGCAATACTTTGTTACCAGCTTATGACGATAGGATAGGACCGCTTCCAGTTTCAAACGGCTTTCGGTATTGCCTAACTTGCATCGACTGGTTCAGCCGTTGGCCAGTAGCGATTCCCATCGAGGACATAAATGCAGACACTGTTGCGACAGCCCTGATTAACGGCTGGATAACACAGTTTGGAGTACCTGCCCAAATCACTACCGATCAAGGTAAGCAATTTGAAGCAAATCTTTTCAATGAACTAGCGAAGATGATCGGAAGCAAGCACCTGCAGTCTAGTCCACGCCACCCGCAGGCAAATGGGTTAATTGAGCGTTTTCACCGAACCATGAAGACAGTGCTCAAATGTCAAAACAATGAACGCTGGTCAGATGCTTTATCGCTAATAATGCTTGCGATGCGAAACGTTTACAAGGAAGACATAAAAGCCAACACATCGGAAATGGTGTACGGTACAACGTGGAGGATGCCTTGCGCGATTTTTTCGAAAAAATTTACCACGACGAATTCAACACCGAATTTGTTCAGCAGCTCCGGGAATTGATGGACAACATTAACCTCCAATCATTCAAACAACAAGATTTTCGTCCGAAAGGATTTACAATCTTGCACGCATGTATTTTTACGCGACAATGCGGTAAGACCTCCTCTAAAAGCACCCTACGATGGACCTTATAAAGTAATAAGCCGCAGCGACAAGATATTCAAGATAGAAGTCAAAAGTCGTGCAGTTCGTAAATTGATAAGAAAAAATGAATATTGCAATATGGGCGTCAAAAGAAAGAGAATGAAGAAGGCTTACAGCCAAAAATATTTTTTTAGAGTTGCCACCTGTTTAAAAATTTACATTAAATTTAATTTATAAGATAAGTTGAATATTGCAATATGGGTATCAAACTGAAAGGGTTTAGGAAATTATATCGCCGAAAAT
>NW_023461577.1:13124-15537 GCF_013731165.1 Rhagoletis pomonella
TCTACACAGCTACATATGTTATCAATACCGTAGTTATGGCGAAAAGTGATAATTATTGGAAAGGCTGGATCGATATACATTTACGTAAACGCGCAAGTATCACTCGATTGGGAACCATTTTCTCCTAGATTTATAAATCCCATTGAACTATTGTAACTTTGTCTTTAATTTTCAGTAAGGTAAAATTTTTGTGAAAATTTTGAAGAATTTTTTTAAGTTTTTCACAAAGAATGGAGCTTTGCTTTTACGAGTTTCGCTATAAACTGTCCTATCTACATACCTATTTGCATAAAATGATAGCCGTTTTCGTTGTTCGGAATAAACTCAAAAAACACTGAATAGAGTTCCGTCAGATTGTCGGAGGTTATCTTACATACATATATGGTCCAATTACATGCTACTATAAAACTCGCTAGGTGGTGCTGGAGTAGAGTTTTTTATAAAAATCGCATTTATTAACCGATTTCGTTCAAATTTTAAATGTGAGCTAAGTACCTGTATGATGGAAAATTCTTTTGATAAAAATTTACCCGATTAGTGCCGCTGGAGTTAAGGTAGAAATTCATAACACGTATTCATTTTATGGTAAGCAATGGTTTTGCAGAAAATAAGCCCAATGAATGGCGCTACAGCCGAAATGTATAGAAACCCCGTGTGGTTGGTCTGCTTTGGACCTATGTTTAAGTTATACGAATTTAGTTTTCAGATGTTTAAATGAAACATGGGGTTAAGTTTTTCTGACGCCCTCATGCACGATCATGCGGTCTTGCATCTACCCTGAAATCAGTTCATAAATTTTACCACGAATTGTAAAAGTGGCGAATTAACAAGGAAAGATCACCGTAGGTATATCAACTGCTTCATTTGAAAGATACTTAAGAGGAGATCACACTACTCATTTAGCAATGTACCGGAAAACTTTTCATCCTATGGGACAGCGAGGATTCTTGGCATTCCTATAAAGAAAATGCACTTCTGTGCTCTTGAGTTTCCCTATAAGAACTTTTATTGGCATACGTAAGATCATACAAAAAGATTACGCATGATTGGCAGAGATCTCACAGGTGAAAATAAGACCATCAGTAAAGCTCATGACACCAAAAGGGATTGGTATTCCATATGGTATCACAGCGTTACTACTATTTGCCTATGTGTGAGGAGGATACTGCGCCTCAGTGGTTTCAACTTAAATCAAAAACTTTGACTTTACAGACTAATTTTGTTTTTAAAAGCTCTTTTGCATTGGCTAACGCAAAAGCTCTTATTAGGCGCCGCGAAGTTAGCGGGCATTGGCTAGTATATATGTATATAAAATAGTACCCTGAAATGCCAGCTTAATAGGGTCGAGTCCCCCCTAAATTTCATTCTGGCTACGCCGATGCCTGAAGATGCAACCCTGTTCATGAAGAAACACAGCTTCGATATTTTTTGACTTTCTCTTTAATCTTCCTTTTTCGATTATACGCGCACCGAGAAGAGGTACATTTCTTGTAATTGGAATTGTTTTAATAAATAAATTAGGTTAATTTAAATTGAAATCTTAACCCACAAGAACTTACAGGCAGTGATCGGACTTCAACCACATTGTGGTAGATCTGCCACTTTTTTGAGCATCTACCACATCTACCACACAAGGTCTGAAATCTACCACATATTCGCGTTTTTGAGTAGTTTATTTTTGCTTGGCATAATTTTCTTAATTTTAAGAGCAAAAATTGTCCAACACTAAACACGATATGGTAACAAGAATGATATAATACAAGATTCCACATTCCCTGCCACGATGAAATTTCTCAAGTAAAAGTAAACAAAGCCGAATGGGAGGATAAGATAAACTGTAAAATAGTAAATTTTCTCAATTTTTCGACAGAAAACGTGTTTTTATTGTGTTGAATTGCAAAATATATGATTTATTAAAAGAATTAATAGCGAAAAAGTTAAAAACGGAGATTTTTGTGAAAGTATTAGCAAATTTAAGTGCATCTAAGGTTTCTGAGGCGTTGTTTACTTTTACTTGAGAATTGTCAAAATCGGCAAATCCCAATTAAATTTTTCTGGAACGTGCCACATTTCTTCACTACTTCGTGATGTGATAAAGAGAAAAGCTGGCAGCACTCCACAAGGTTGCAGAAATAAAATATGTTCGAAAAATATCTTAATATGGAAGGAACTGCTTTACACTGTCAAGGAAAACAATTGCGAAAACTCAACGGAATTTTTAGCAACTTCAATCTTGCACTTTATTATATTAAAATTAAATATTTTTAGAGTCTAATTAAAAATTTTGCCATTTAGGTGAAACGTTGCCCAATTTATTTAATTTTTGTACAAACTTTGATCCAAACCCAGAGATCTACCACATTTGTTCCCACATTCTACCTTAAAAATTTTTTTAACTCCGATCACTGCTTAC
>NW_023461577.1:15637-17429 GCF_013731165.1 Rhagoletis pomonella
ATGAGTTTTGACCACCTGCATCCACTCGATGGTTCCCAGTCATTCCTGAGCGAGGTATCCACCCAGTTTCTTATGGTGGCTTCGATGGCCAAAGTGGGTGTGCTATAACTGGTTGCGGATCGAGGAATGCCTGGTATAAGCCAACTGTGGCAAAATGGTCCGATGTCTCATTCCCAGGCACTCCCGAGTTGCCCGGCACCCAGCAAGTAAGCAAGCTCGTTATCTTTACCAACATAGTTTAGTCGAGACTTCCATTGCCGAACTAGTTTGGCAGTACTTAGATAGAGGACTGGCCAATGCCTTAAGTGCAGCTTGGCTGTACCTGTAGACAGTTTTGGAGCCATCAGTGAAGATTCGGCCATGTGCGAGTGCGGGCTCAGTGCTGGAATGAAACCAACGTTACCCTCAGGGAACTCTCTCTCTCTATAATGTCTTCAACAAAGGTAATGGTGCTGGCATTACCCTCAGATAACTCTCTCTCTCTAGAATGTCTTAAACAAAGGTAATGGTGGCGTACTATCCTGTAGCATTGAAAAGACACAAGTACCCAAATATCTGCCGCCGGCAATTTCCGCAAGGCCTCACTCAGTGTTATACTAACATCCGTTTCTTTTTAGTCTGGAGGTGGCCTTTAAGGCTTCCCCACGTATGATGACACAAAGTGACGGTAAGTTCACCAGTGCGTCAAGAGCACTATACATTAAAGTTAAATAAATAGGCTATTAAGCAACCATTCGGTGCTTTACTATCGAGACCAGATAATTTTTCGTGGACCCCCACTTACAACTCGTGGACCCCGATATTTTTTTACGCCAACGTAGACCCCTGACGAGTCTCCCGTGGACCCCTGGGAATCCACCTGAATCACTTTGGGCATCACTGTAGTATCCGGAAAATGTATTTGTTTTTATTTTTTATTTAGAATGACGTTTTTGGTATATAGGTATATAGAGCTATGAATTTAAAAAATACATTCGCCTTTGACCACTATGTTCTGTAAATTTCCCAGTACTGCAAAGCTTTTGCCATTCACCTTGTCGTGACAAGAAGTTATTTGTTTGCTTACGGTTCATATCGCAGCTCAATTCGTCCGAATATTTATATTCACGTATCCCCTGGGTAGCGACCAAATACCCGCTTGGGAGCAAGCTAATGTGACAAGACGTATAAGCCCGCGTGCGCTGGGTTTGGGTCCCTGCACGTTAACACCCTACCCAATGAAAAAAAACCATGCCTCGGATGATATCCCCTTATTTTGATTTCGATTACGGCAAACGTATAAAGGACTATGATTTGAGGGTATGCACCTGGAATATCCGGACCCTTCATAGAGATGGGAAAATAAAGACTGACATCACCGCCATCCATGAAATGCGATGGACGGGGCAAGGCAAGGAAAGAGTGACCGATTTGTCTCATTGTCCGACTGTCTCGTGGCCGATTTGTCTCATAGTCCGATTTGGCTCATATTCGAGATATAAATATATTGGTAACGGTAGGGGCAATATCTACTATTGTCAAAAAAAGCTGCAATGTGGCGCTGGAGTCGAGTTATTGGTAAAGTCAATCGGAGACACCAAATATCAAAGTTAAATTACCAACGTTAAATCAATCACAAGAACGATGCGGTCCATGCTTTACGACGACTAAACAGAATGAGGACTATTCTTGATAAATGCCTACAAATACAATTGTAAGACTTCTAAGGTATTTCGTCTGAAATAAGTATATGCATATTGGATTTCTGTGGACTAATGATACTCCCCCATTTTGAAATTGCCATAAACTGTAC
>NW_023461577.1:17529-19176 GCF_013731165.1 Rhagoletis pomonella
TGTGGACTAATGATACTCCCCCATTTTGAAATTGCCATAAACTGTACTATACAGATTCAAGGACGATTCATCATCGGACCAGATAATTGTTGCCACAAGAACTTCTTCACGGACATAACGTTTTCATTAGGTTATTTAAGACGGCAATGGAGGATATGCCTTCTGACGACCACAAAACCAAACCTGAACGTGAATTGTTGGTAAAAACGTTGGACCAAATGTTTAAATAAAAAATTAATTTTGGGCGGGACGAAGTCCGCAAGGTCTGCTAGTAATAACATAAAAACCGATTTGGATTTTTTTTAACTCGTAACTTCAATTCCAGTTCTGCTTAGATAAAAAAAATTTAAAACCAAAGTTTTTCTCTACGGGAAGGCTTTGATGTTATTGAAGAGATTAAAAATAATTAACTCAAATGGAAGATACAAAATATTTCAAAACAATTAAATAAATTCAGTCTTGAAAAGAAATTAAGGAAATTAAGTAAAAAAGTGACAACTAAATCGATGCATTAACACCACTGGAAATATGAAAATTTCGAATTCCGTCCAATCCTTGAAATAAACTGAATGAAAAACCAAACATTAAACTGTACTTAGATGTTTTGTTGTTTTTCGATCATATTTGGAAGCATATTTACTAATGTTTTAATGTTTCCTGCTTATTTTCTTCGGTCCTTCTCATCACACATCACTTTAACTGAGGCACCACTTCGTAGTTTTTCCAGAATACTGGTTAATCACAGAAATGCAAAAAGTTCAAATTTTGTGTGCGTGGCATGCATAAACAAAGAAAGTTGTAGGTATTGAGGTAAAATTGTTTAAAAATTGCACTTATAAAGGTTACAATGTTTTGTTTTAGAGACTTGCATTAATCAAGGAATTGCACGTATTGAGGGTTAAGTATAAGGTTCAAACTACGAAAAACGCGTTTTTATACCTTATGTCCAGATTCTGAGGATATGTTCAAAATTTTAAGTAGTTATGCATATTTTCTGTGCATCATCTATCTATACTTTATATAAAATTAAAGCCCAAAAAAACGTGAAAGCAAAACAGCCGATGTACTGGGTCGATTTCTATTATTCACGTTTTAAAATGACATATTTCTACCACAGTAGGATACAGTGGTATTTTTAAAATGAAATTTTAATAACAAGCATGTTTAATTAAAGTATTAAGTTGGTTAAAATACCACGCATTGCTAGACCCTTTTCCTTTCACGCGTTTGTGTTTAGAGAGCATCAACAAACCAAATACATATTTCTCTCTATTCTCTTCTCTTTTTATACTCAGCTAGCGCAGCGCAAAATAAAAAAGAGTCTTTGCCAGCTTCAGGCATGCGCAAAGCGAAATTTATGTAGAAGCAGCTGTTTTTGTTTTTTTTTACTTCATAATGCTGCTTGCTGCGATATCGGCACATGCTCACCACAGTATGCTGACTGTAAGCTTCTTGGTGTGGCATCAGTGATCGGACTTCAACCACATTGTCGTAGATCTATCACTTTTTTAAGCATCTACCACTCAAGGTCTGAAATCTACCACATATTCGCGTTTTTGAGTAGTTTTATTTTTGCTTGACATAATTTTCTTAATTTTAAGAGCAAAAATTGTCCAACACTAAACACCATGATTCAATAATACAAGG
>NW_023461577.1:19276-20455 GCF_013731165.1 Rhagoletis pomonella
GTAGATCTGCCACTTTTTAAGCATCTCCCACATCTACCACTCAAGGTCTGAAATCTACCACATATTCGCGTTTTTGAGTAGCTTTATTTTTGCTTGACATAATTTTCTTAATTTTAAGAGCAAAAATTGTCCAACACTAAACACTATATGGTAAAAAAATTATATAATACAAGATTCCTCAATCCCGGCGACGATGAAATTTCTCAAGGAAAAATAAACAAATCCGAATGGGAGGATAAATAAACTGTAAATTTTCTTAGTAATCAATTTTTCGACAGAAAACTCGGTTTTATTGGGTTAAATTGCAAAATATATGATTTAGGAAAAGGATTAATAGCGAAAATGTTAAAAAACACCAATTTTTGTGAAAGTATTAGCAAATTTAAGTGCATGTAAGGTTTCTGAGACGATGTTTACTTTTACTTGAAAATTGAAAAATCGGCAAATCCCAATTTGCTGTTTCTTGAACGTGCCACATTTGTTCGCTGTTTCGTGATGTGATAAAAAGAAAAGCTGGAAGAACTCCGCAAGGTTGCAGAAATCTCTTAAAATATGATCGAAAAATATCTTAGTATGGAAGGATTTGCTTTACACTGTCAAGGAAAAAAATTGCCAAAACTCAACGCAATTTTTAGTAACTTAAATCTTTCACTTTCTTATACTAAAACTAAATTTTTTAGAGTCTAATTAAAAAGTTGCCATTTGGGCGAAACCTTGCAAGTTTGATCCAAACCTAGAGATCTACCACATTTTTTTGAAATCTACCACATTTTTTCCAGATTCTACCACACAGAATTTATTTGAAGTGCAAGCACTGTGTGGCATACATACATACATTGATCTTCTTCTTTTCCTTTATTTCATAAAGATCAAGTTCGTGAAAAAAAGTTGCCGCTACGCAGCAGAAACCTTATTTTAAATCGCTGTAGTAGCATACAGAATGAATAACCAAGAATACAAGATTGCACCAATCGAGCTGAGAGCAACTGGCCGTGACGTCAACAAATACCAGAATGAGAGCGCAAGACGAACTCGACAAGAAAAAGAGGAAGCATCGAACAATAGGCAGTATTGCCAAGTTTTGAATTTGAAAAAGCACCAAATTTTTATTGGTGTATTTTATGGACTTTCAATCAATAGAACTTTTTATGCTCATTTCAACCATGCCAAAATGATTTG
>NW_023461577.1:20555-23252 GCF_013731165.1 Rhagoletis pomonella
CATTTACGAAGAAAATCTGGGGGATTCCCAGCGTGCGGAAAGAGCTCAGCACAGGGAAAACAAAAGAATTGTCCGCAAGTTACTTCAACAGAGTGAGACTGCCGTTGCCACTGCAGGTAACAATCTGCATTTATATAATATTTTACATTATACTGTAGCTAAGTTTCTATAGCCGTTGCGAGTGATACTGTTGATGCAAATATATCTGATGAAAGTGTGAATAATAAGGAAAATAGCCTTACGGAAGCAAATCTTTCCGATATTCCCACGACTTCAACACCTCGCAAAGTATTTTATTATGACAGCAGTTTGCAGGAAGTTGAAGAGTTGGAAGCAAAATTGTAAGTTTTTAAAAGCAATATAGCACTAAAAATCTTGGTTTATTGAACAGTTTTCTTCTTATTACATGCATAGTAGAGAAACATTAAAGCGAGAAAATATGAACCTGCGAGTATGAAAAAACAAAACAAAAAAACACGTTTACGAGGTAGAGCAGATGCAAAAGCGCTTGGACGAGTGACAGATACATGAAATTCACTACCTACTTATTTTTGTTAGTACCTGATTCTTTTTAGTGCTGGTATGAGGTAATGCTCCAGTGGATAAGGTCGCCAGGCGCTAATTCAAGCGGCATCTTACCGCGCTGTTACGTACCTAATACAAAACGGTAGCCCAAATTATTATACATTTAAAAGTTCAGCTTAAATTATGTTTTACTTACATAGAATATTTGTTTCCAAAGTAGCCACACTCATGCATCCTCTCGGAAATGGTACAAAAGTCATTAAATAAAAGCTGTGGAGGCAACAGCTGTGGAGTTTATGGTGGTTGGCTACCGTCCTCAAATATAAATATGCACTCTGCATGGCTTTTTACAATGGCGAGTCCAAAAATTCACTTTTCTGCGCACCTTCCTTTAGATATACCTGAAATTGCAAACACTTTTAATACATCCATTTTTTCATGTGCTAAAAATCGTACTTACCTAAAGGGCTACATGTCCAAAATTATTGCTACGTATTCCTAATTAATCAATCTTTGTATATTTATTGATTCCCTCAAAATTGGGCCGTGTAATATTAAAATTAACATATTTTTCTGCATTCTTTACATATTTTTATATGTGTTTTGGCATTTCTCTCTCGAAATTGCACCAAGATGACGTCACGCAAAAATTACGCTCAAAAATCCTCTCATTGGCGCAATCTTGTATTCTATCATTCTTGGCAGCAAGCAGCATTTTTAAGTAAAAAAAAAAACAAAAACAGTTGCCTAACGAAATACACACATAGCACGCATATATAAATTTCGCTTTGGGCGCAGCGCTGCATGTACATAAATTTCGCTTTGCGCATGCCTGTAGCTGGAAAAGATTCTTTTTTATTTTGCGCTGTGCTAGCTGAGTATAAAAAGAAAAGAGAATAAAGAGAAATATGTATAAGAAGAAGATCAATGTATGTATGTATGTCACACAGTGATCGCACTTTAAACAAATTCTGTGTGGTAGAATCTGGAAAAAATTGTGGTAGATTTAAAAAAAAAATGTGGTAGATCTCTGGGTTTGGATCAAACTTTCAAAAAAATTCTGCAAGGTTTCACCCAAATGGCAAACCTTTTAATTAGACTCTAAAAAAATTTAGTTTTTGTATAAGAAAGTGCAAGATTTAAGTTGCTAAAAATTGCGTTGACTTTTGGCAATTTTTTTCCTTGTCAGTGTCCTTGGCAGTTCCTTCCATACTAAGATATTTTTCGAACATATTTTAAGAGATTTCTGCAACCTTGCGGAGTTCTTCCAGCTTTTCTTTTTATCACATCACGAAGTAGCGAACAAATGTGGCACGTTCCAGAAGCAGCTAATTGGGATTTGCCGATTTTTACAAATTTCAACTAAAAGTAAACAACGCCTCAGAAACCTTACATGCATTTAAATTTGCTAATACTTCCACAAAAATCGCCGTTTTTTAACATTTTCGCTATTAATTATTTTTATAAATCATATATTTTGTAATTTAACACAATAAAACCGCGTTTTCTGTCGAAAAATTGATTACTGAAAAAATTTACTATTTTACAGTTTATTTATCCTCCCATTCGGATTTGTTTATTTTACTTGAGAAATTTCGTCGTCGCCGGGAGTGCGGAATCTTGTATTATATAATTTTTTTACCATATAGTGTTTAGTCATGATTCAATAATAGAAAGGTTTTGTAATAAAACAGTCTTCTCGCTCCCACACATAAAATCGGCTCCTTTACTTGTGGAGAATGTTGCTTACTCGATAGTTTCAAGTGATATTAGTAGTAAAACCAAAAATTCTTCATACTAAATATTCGTTGGCGTCACCTTCGTTTGCGTAATTTTCTAGAACAAGTGTATAATAGCGACCGTTTAGCTATAAAATAACCAAAAATGCCGATTGATAGAACTTTTTACGCTGATTTCAACGATACCAAATTTATTTGGCACAGGTAAAAAATAAAGAAGATATAAGAGGTTTATTTGTATTTTTTATTATCACTTAATTGTTGAAACCCAAAAGTAGATCATGATAAAATATGTAATATCGAACTAAAGATAATAACTTGTACTTTCTAAATAATATAAATTTCTTTATTAATTTAGCAGTTTTTTTCAAAAAAGGTTATTTCATGAAAAAATAACATTTGTTCGTTTTTTAGTGGTTTTTGTTTAAAAATA
>NW_023461577.1:23352-24786 GCF_013731165.1 Rhagoletis pomonella
ACAAAAAGCTATAAATTATGTACATCAGCTGAAGAACAAATTAATTATCTTTATGGTGACGTCATTAGTTTTTTAATCGGTTATAAAGCTCATAAGATATTAATATTTAAAACAATGAATGAAATCGAAACCCAAACCGAAACCGTAACCGTTTAAAACCGTTTCGTTTTTCAAAACCGAAACCGAAACCGTAACCGTTATCTTGACCTGAAAAGGAACGATACCGAAACCATTTCAATCACAGGTTTCAATCGGTTTCCGGAAGTTTACAAAAATAATAAATACAAATTTCTTAGAAATAAATGATTTATTTAACCAAAATCAGCAACATTTTGCTAAATTTCTTGTTAAGTAGTAAATAAGTATGGCAAGGTAACTTTTCGCAAAAATCTGCTGATGACTTTGTTGTTGTGAATCGATAATCGATTAATTATATTTAAGGAGCTTCTTTCCCGTACGCAATGCGAGATCCCGCGTGTGCCCAAAATAGCCCAGAAATCATGCCTGTACTCAACAAAATGGGTAATAGAGAGCGAAAATTCGAGCGTATTCGATCGTAAGTGTATTCTTCTTCCTGCCCGAAATAGCCCGAAATTTCCTCCGAGTAAAAATGGATAAAGTGTCAAAGTGCATATCAGCTGTATTGTGTTTACATGTTGCCTGCATTTACTTGGTGCTTTTAAGGAGAAGTGAATGGCCTTAATTGTACTTAATTTAATGTACTTAAAATCAAATTTGTGAAACCAACATTCAATTTCCAAGTGTTTGCATTTAATACCATGTTCTGACCGACAACCAAAACATTTTTCCTTCATTTTCTTTTCATTTATAACCTTTAACTTTCATTCTTATTTTGCTTTGGCCAGGCAATTAACAATAAATCCAAAATGGCGTATTAAAGATGATAAAATATGACTTCCACTTCGATAAATAATCGAAAAAAAAGTTTTAGCAACGAAAACATGTTTCCGATGTCGGCCAGAACATGGCATAAGTGACAAAAACAAGAACAACGTGAATCAGCTGTTTCTCCACTTGTGGGCACGAAATGTGGGTTTTTGCGTTTCCGTACTTCTGAACTTTGTTCCATTTTTGAAAGAAAATTTTTCTCTTATTCTCTAATTACCAAATCCGGTCCGGATTGTTAGGGAAAGAACCTAGTGTTGATATTATCAGTGAACTGTAATTTTCGATTTTCTTTCCTCAACGTTTAAGGCATTGTGATTTAAATAATACCAACAAAATTTCTGTGAAAAACCGAAACCGGAACGAAACCGAAACCAAAACCGAAATAAATTTTGAAGAACGAAACCAAAACCGAAACCGAAACACTTGGCAAAACCGAAACCCAAACCGGAACGTTATTTTGAATCGGTTTCATTCCTTGATTTAAAATATCTAAAAACTGAACTTTAACCTTCTAGAACGTCTTCA
>NW_023461578.1:0-2820 GCF_013731165.1 Rhagoletis pomonella
CATCGACTCTAGACCCTCAAGGGATGATAATAGAAGAAGAATAATTTAGACACATCAAGGGGGCGTGGCACCTCCCATACAAACTAAAGTTTTCACACAACATATCTCTGGATGTATTCATCGTAGAGTGCTGCAACTTAGTATAGAGATATATAATATCAACGCCAAACTCATGGAAAAATTTGGAGTTATTGAAGAAGGGGGCGTGCACCTCCCATACAAACTGAATTTCTCAAAACAAAATGTGTAGGTGTTGAGTTTTTGGATTAGAAAAAAGCGAAAAAACGGCTTTCAAAATATATATTAGTATAGATAACGAATGAGATACATTTTTTAATTAAATGTATCCTATGGAAAAATGTTTATGAATATGTTTTTAAAGAATTGCAGACATTTGAAATTAATTTCAAGTATTTTCCAAAAAAGTGGAAGCATTCAAACGTGAAATTTTTTTTCTTTCGATTTTCAACATAAATAAATAAAAAACCAGAGCTTTTTTAAAAAAAATTCTCACATATAGATCGACACGAAATTAATTATCTTTTATTGAAAAAAAAAGAAACTTGAAATCGGTTCATATTTGGGCTCACAAAATTGATTTGTTCACAGCAAGATTTTTTGCCCCACTGTGCGACGTTGTTATAGTAAGGCAACTATAGATTTTGACATACGTAATCGTACCCTTTGTCCCATTCAGCTTATACTGACCGACGCATCACGTAATTTTCGTTCGTATCGTTTTCGATCCGTGAACGGATGTTACGATTCAAGCCCTGGCTTTCCATTTAGCAGCAGGAAATGAAAAATTGCGGAAAGCGCGAAACCCTGATTTTTGAGACATTTTTTGACGGATTTTTTGGCTTTAATATAAGTAATACAATGCAATTTTGGGCAGAAGTTCAAACAAAAACAGTGACAAAAAAGTTGCAAACAGGAATCTCTTACCGAGTGAACTAAGGGCATTATTTAATTATTTGGCACCACTGACTATTTTCGTCGTTTGTTTTGGACATTCACACTCGTTTTTAATGGTGTGAAATTCTAGTATCAAACAACATTAATCAGATTTTAGTCTTAAATAACTGGCCGCAGTTTCTCGATATGTAATAGCGACTGCTACTTTATCACAGTCACAGTTCATAGCAGCGGCTGTGACTGTTACACTGCTATTGTGGAAGCGCAATCCTACTGCAAAAACATCACTGCGACTGTTCCTTTGTCACAGTCTGTCACGCTGACTTTTTGGAAGTTGTCACAACAGTTACCCGTGACTTTTAAGTTACCGTGAAAAAGTCACAGGTATTGCAAATATCTGCCACCTCTAATACGGATGCAGGGAGCAACGAATTGTTTTCCGATCTGGCGGAATTTGCACTTCATTTACTTTCATTACCAGCAGTGGCGTAGCCAGGGGGGAGGGATAGATCCCCCCCTTCGTCACTGAACTACAATTATTTACTTTTGAATTAATAACACAATACTATTTTATCCTTCTGATTTAAATTTTTTTTTGAATTCAGACGTATGACAAATTATCTTTTAATGAATATATGAGGGGTATTCCATCGTCACGGGTGGGACATTTGTACAGCAAAAATAGGTTTTCTTTTTTAAATTTAAGTATAAAGTACTAAGCAATTCTACATTTCGATAAAGGTACACCTAGTTTATTAATATACGAGTTATTACCAAATACGAAAAATATTACAACTTGATTTTATATCGGAAAAATCCGGGCTGTTTCTTCTGTCACGGGTAGGACAAAGAAAAGACCCTGCTTTTTGGAGAACATATATTTCACAGAAAGTCTGTGAATTTACTTAACATTTCTATCTGAATTAGATGTTTTACTATACATAAAAGAACCAGCAATCCTAACAAAGCACAAACCATAACAAGAATTAGTTGTTTATTATTAAAAAATTCAAAATTCTCCTGTCACGGGTAGGACAACTTTTGTCACGGGTGGGACACGTACGATTTTCTTCATGGAATGGAGGTTCTAGTGAGATCCATATCAAAAGGCTTAGGTATGATAATTGTTAGAGGCCAAATACAAGATCAATTGACCCACTTTTATCACAGTAGGGTCATTTTAAGACGCACGATATTCTGCTGCCCTCAGGATCAATTTTAGGGGGCAATATTTATACCAAACGAAAGCTAGAAGTCGCCAGTTTGATGTGTTAAAAAGCATGGGAGAATGGATTATTTGCAAACGCATGAAATTTTATATGCTTTTTCCAAATGCACTTCTGCACGGTGCATTTGATTGCAATGAAATTTTGAATGTGCCCTCATGAGTTTCAAGTTTATTTAAACTATCTATGTATGTCTGGCTAACACTAACTACAGGTTAAACATGGATGCATCGGGTTGCAATTGTCGGATGTGTCCTCCTGACTTTAATCTTCACAATCTTGTATCATGGCAAGATCGTTGTTTAAACACCGTTGTTTTCCAAAGAATTTGGAGAACCTGTAACGTCAACCGCGATTTTCGATTTTAGTTTTTGTAATTCAATTTTAATCATTTCTTTTGTTACTGAAATAGCTTTTGAGCAGAAATAACGAAAGAAGGTTACCACCGCTATTTGTATTTTTTTGTATCATTTAATACTAAAAAAATTCATATACCAGACCCAAGGTTTGCTCTATGGTAATTAATTAACATTTTTTATTGAAATATTTTTCAATGGGTTGCTTTGCTCGTTTAGACATTTCCTTCATTTGGTACCAAACTTGTTTAATTTGGATAAGCGGTTTGTTTATTATCCGGAAAAGACTTTTAATTGGGAATAAAAAATATCTGGCCAAGTTT
>NW_023461578.1:7820-24782 GCF_013731165.1 Rhagoletis pomonella
AAAAAAAAAAAAAAAAAAAAAAAAGATCTACGATTTTGAAAAAAAAAATTGTGTTTTGCCTATAGTGCGACGCCTCTAGCCATTTGTATCACAACAACTTTAAGTTATAGATGGAAATTTTTTTTAGAACGCCCTCCCCCCCCCTTCCCCCCTTCGCCAAATCCTGGCTACGCCACTGATTGCCAGTGTTGCAAAACATGGGCTTTTCCTACCAAAACTGGTAGGATTTTTTCCATTTGGTAGGTTGGTAGGCTGGATTGGATTTTGGTAGGTTTCGGGTCTACGAGTAATAGTTATAAAAATAGAAAATATGTATATCCAAACATTTTAGCAATTTTTTTTACATGAATATTTCACCGGTGCGTTCGTATAACGGCGGCCGCAAACATGATTCCTCAGTACAAACGTATACCCTCATTATTGCCAATATACAATACGAACATCGATATATACTTTATGGCGTACTTGGACCAAGATTCCAGGAAAGTCTGCCAATGGGCTTGTACCCAACCATATTCTGGGCGGAGGTCTTCGCAATCGATGTCTGTGTTCGCGAATTTTATCGTAGAAGGCAAATGACGCCAGAATAAATATTATGTCAGATATTCAGGCAGCGTTAGAAGCCTTAGAGCCTTTTAAAACGGCATCAAGGCTTGTGAACTCTTGAGCCACCTGGGAGCCCACAATAGCGTACCGCTGTGGAAGGTTCACGGACATGAAGGGTTTGAAGGCAATGAAAGGGCTGACTGTCTTGCAAGGAGTGGAGCCCAAATGCTTTTGCATGGTTCTGAGCCTTTCTGCGGTACATCTAAAGGATACACTGCAGACCTACTTAGGAGCTAGCTGGGAATTGCTGCACACTGGCGGAAGTCGAAGGGAATACAATCAAAGAGATTAATAACTTTTCATGAGGAACTTCGAAAGATACCTTGAACTTAAAACACTTACTGGCTACCTGACAGCACACTGCAAGTTAACGTACCGATTGAATTAAAGGGTCTTTCTGTAGAGACTGACAGTAGGTTTTGTGGGCCGGTGAAGGAAACCCCAGAGTATATTCTATGTGCCTGTCCACGAAGCATGAATAGTAGATTGATGCACCTTGGAGAAGGATTGTCTTCTCCATCTAAAATTTGGAACATGACATCATCCGAAGTTCTGAGCTTTTTAAATAGCATGAGGTTGGAGCGATTACAATTCGGATTTAGCACAATATATCTTCTTAGGTCGCAACGCGGGTATCTCCGAGGTAATAAAAATAATATAGTCACTTGACACGAATAAAGACGCTCGGATGTTTGACAGCGAAAAAGATGCGTGAAAAAAATTTGCGAAAAAATACGCGTAAACATGGATTCAACATCATTCCGGAAAAACTTTTTGGGGAATTCGTATACTCGCAAACATAATTGGCCGCGAAAATAAGTCTTCTTCGTCTTTCTTTGCCGTCAAAAAGGTTAACGCGTCTTTCTTTGCCCTCGCCTATGTTAGGAGTCCTTCTTCGCTGAAATTTTTTACGCGTCTGTTTTCGCTGTCAACTTTTGAGCGCGCGTCTTTATTCGTATCTAACGACGATATGTATGTACAGTAAAATGAATCGTTATACGCAGTTATTATTTTTTTTTGTACTAGCCTTGTTTAAGTTTTACTTAATGTTATGTTAGCTACGTTTTTAATAAATTTGACATTGAAAAAAAAAATATTAAAACTCAAAAAAATGTTTGGTAGGTTTTGGTTGGTTATGGTAGGAAATTTTGAGTTTATGGCAACGCTGTTCATTACCTTGGTCTAATGCAGACCTTGAACTTTATTCAGTCAGCTAAACTTTCTGAAAAGCTACGCAACGGTATCTGTACTAATATATATTTTCAAAGCCGTTTTTTTCTGTTCGCAAATCTCGAGATCGGCTGTACCGATTTTTTTGAAAATTTGGTTATAAGTTCTGGATGGGCTTCTCATTGTCTTAGGCAAAAAACGTTTAAACACTTCTTAAAAATGGATCTGCAGGACTTTAAAAATCCAATACAATCTAACATACATGTCCACATAACAGCGCTGCTCACCAGCAAATTACAAATAAGAGCGCCCTCTGCTGTTAATTTGTACGGAACACAGCGCAAAGCAAGTGTTGTGTAACATAAACATACGTGCTAATGTTAAGGTTAATGTTTATTCTTATGTTGAAAAAGAAAACAAATATGTATGTTCAGTTCATGGATAAATAATATAGGCCAGAGCTGGGCAATTTTTGCTCGCAAGCAGCGCCAGCGTCGCAGTTCGTATACGTACCAGTGTTGCCGTTTTAGCCCTTTGGTGGCTAGATTTAGCTACCACATACTTTTTTTTGCCACATAAATTTAAAATTGCCCCTAGCCCTTCTTTTAGCCCTTTTTAGAATTTACTCATACTTGGCATGAAAAACTTGTATATGCTTAATTTGATCTAAATTTTTTTATTCATCTATGTAAGAGATGAATTTTTAAACTAAGAATGCCTGATATATATACATATATGTATTGTATGTTCCTTACGTTTTTATACTACTATAGTTTAAAGTAGATAAGTTTACGGCCCTTAATATGTGTATGTTCTTGTGGTGTGATTGTACCAGCTGCTGGTGTGACTTCAAATACTATTTGAAAATTTGATGATTGTACCAGCATACTGGTGTCGTGAGTGGTAAAATTAGCTAAATTTTCTAAGTAAAAAGTATTTTGGCGGAAATTTCTTACCCTATATGGGTCAAAGCCGTGTTTGTGGAAGATTAAGTTCACGATATTGCAGTTGTGAATTAAAAAAAAAAGCAATGTTTAACAAAATGGTAGAAAAATGAAATGAAATGAATATGAAATTTCGGCTCCAATCATTTCGATCCTTTCTCGACCTCATTTGTAAAGAAATAAATATTGTACCAGCATGCTGGTAAGTTGTATGCTTCGAGCCTGATGGTACAATCACTTGGTGGAGCCAGCAAGCTGGTGTCGTATATTTCCCCTTTTATACAAAACGGTTTTTGGTTGGATAAAATATTAGCTTTTTTTCCACACTTCATTGTTTGTCTATACCATTACTTATTGAAAATGTTTGCATGTATACTTATATATGTATATGTAAGTAAAAAATTTAGCTACCATTTTTAGCCACAACGACTTTTTTTAGCTCTTTTTTAGGCCTTTTTTTAAAGGAATTTGGCTACCGCTAAAATTGATTCGCGGCAACACTGATACGTACACAGAAGCAAAGCAGCGAATTTCGATTCAGTCTGCTTGCAGATTTCACCAAGGTAAGATTATGTTCGGCTGTAGATTGTTTTTCTTCGTGATACTGGCACGCGCTTGCCACATTTTGTGTATAAAATTTACAAAAATCCCCAAAGCAAAGAGTGGTGTGTTTTTCTTAGATTGGTGTTAGCATGCATATGCAACGATTCAAACACAAAATAGTGCGACATATAAGAACTAGAGTTTATTGTTCAAAGAACTTTCAACAAGCCGCAAAATCCGTCATGCGATTATGCCTACGTATTTTTTATATAAGCACACTGTATTTTTCATGACGTGCCAATTAAAAAAAAATATATATAAAATGAGCTGCTTGCTGACCAACGTTCAATAATTTTGTAATAAGTTCAATGATTTTTATAAAAAAGTACACTAATTGCATGCCATATTTTAGAATAATTTGTTTCTATCTAAAGAAACCGATATAGAAATTTAAATCCTGGTTTACACGCAAAAATACTTAATGAATAATATTTATAAGCAATATTCTATTTTTAGCACTAAATTCCTATTTATATGAAAACAGTAAAATCTAAACACCGAAATCATCTGGCCGGCCAGCATTTCAAAGATTAGATTCCAATAAAATTATGTCTAAGTATTAAACAAATGAGTTAAAACTATTCAAATTTTTTTACAATTGTACAAGTATTAAATTTTTCGTATGGAAAACGTCTATAAACTAATAATATTAGTTACTACAAACTTCCACGATTCATTATTTCACTATACGTATAAGCAAAATAGGGCAAAAGACACATGCACGAAAAATAACAGTTTTAGTACATTTATAAAAACGTGACTACCATAACTGAGCGCGACGCACTCACAGTATATACAGTAATAAACCTTTTCGCAGTTTCTCACCAATTGGTCCCCGAGGAGTACTTTTGGGTTGTGTGCAACGTTTTCGTTTAGCGCGCACGGCAACACTTACTGTGGGGAACTTCGCCTCATGATTAGAAAAAGTTCTTTTCGAGGATAAAATATATATAATTGTGTTATTTATGAACATAATGTAGTTTAAATATAATATCAATGCTTAATTGACGGTAATATCAATAATAAAGTACATAAGTTTGCTTGTCTTTCTTTAAACTGGAAACTCAAATCGTAATTATAGCCCTGCATGGGGTTTTCATAAATTTAGAGACTCCAAAGCCTGCCAGCGCATCCGCCCAGAGAGCTCATTAAGCACACCCAAGTTTGAGCGACCATTACCCGGAGCTCCTCAAAAATACTCAACATCGAAGTATAGAATGTCACAATATGAATTATATACACATACAATAGTAATTACTATGAATGGCTGCCGTATAAACTCAGGACACGCATTTGCTTGGAGACTCCGAAGGTTAAGGTGGTCATAAGTTCAGCCAGCGAATTCCTTCATTACCCGGAGCTGCTCCAACATGATGAGTAGATTTTAGTGAGGCTCACATGCCACTGCCTCTGGATACACACTGCATATCGGAATATTGCAAAATAAATAGCAATTATCTCTTATAATTATAAGAAAAGTGTTTGTTTACAAAATTACCTGTGCCACTCTGCCATATTTAGTACGGTTGTTGCTGCCTTTCATACCACAGTAAATTTGTATGCAACTCAGAATCGGCAAAATTCATGCTCCTTCTCATTATCAACCCTGATCAGATTTTACCCCCGACGAGTACTCCAAAAGGTTTATTACTGTATATACTGTGGACGCACTATTACCACGACAAAATGAGACTATAGTTGTGTTATCGTATTCTCCAGCAAAAAATATCCAGTAACTTGCCAGTAACCAAATTTCGGAGAGTAAGCCAATATTTACTCCCAATGAGTGAAATATGCAAGAAAGTATGAAGACGCAAAACCAGCAGGAAGTTGCTAGTTTTATGAACAGCTGATTAATTTGTTATTTTCCGATGCAATTTTCTTTGAAAACTAGTATTTTCCATTTTATTATATATTTAAAAAGTTTTATTTTGTAAATTGCAACTCTAAAAGCACCAAAAAAATTGTTTGTTAATGTGAATTACATTAAGCATGACTCCATTAGCTGTTTTTCTTACTAGCAAATAGTTGCTAGTAAAAATGTATCCAGTGAAAATCCAGTAAAACTTGCAAGTTCAGCTGACATTTTTGCTCACTCAATTTCCCTTCTTTTACTAGTTTCTTGCAAGTTTTTGCGTACGGAAACGACATCCAGTAAAAAATCAGTAAAATTAGTACTGGATTTACTGGATAGTGCGGACGCGAATAGGGCTTGTGTTGGTGTGCCCAGCATTGATGTAGGCAATTACATATGTATGTATGTACAAGGAGTAATTAACATTGCTGTTAGCACTTACATTTGGATATGAATATTTATGTATATTCATATCGTCGATGTTTTTGCAAAACCGCCCATCGACCAATTGCAAAACCCCATATCTTATGGCATTAAAATTTTACAGGATAGCGAAAAAACCTGGTTTTCTTTGAAGGCACTGCTTGATAGGCGGTATTTTCTCTTACTATTATTTTACAAATATGTTGTCTTAATAACGATTTTAAGATTTGTATGCATAAATCTCGATGCCTGGAGTTCAGGGTTACCAAGTCTCATTTTTGCCACAGCAGCGATTTAAGCGGTTTTGCAACTGGTCGATGGACGGTTTTGCAAAAACATCGACGATATGTATGTATATAATTACGCATAAAATCCCTGCTGCTATGTTTTTTTGTACGTACTAAGGGTCAAAACCGCCGGCCGCTGTGGTGTAGTGGTAACCAGTGCGCGCTTCCACTCCGGAACGCCTGGGTTCAAGCCCTGGTCAAAGCTACATCGCAAAAAAATATGGAAAAAAAGTTTTTTCTTAACAGCGGTCGTCCATCGACAGGTAATGGCAAACCTCCGAGTGTATTTCTGCCATGAAAAAAACAGCTTCTCATAAAAATAAAATCGCCGTTCGGAGTCGGCGTAAAACTGTAGGTCCCTCTGCTTTGTGTGACAACATCAAGGCGCACGCCACAAATTGGAGGAGAAGATCGGCCAAACACTAACATATGTATGTGTAAGCGCCAATCTATTATTATTATTAAGGGTCAAAACATAGTGGAGCGGCGAGCAGCATCGAGCAAAGCTTCAGTTACAAATGTGTATGTACGCTTTGCTCTTCACTATGCGCTTTCCCATTGAAACATATGCGTTTGAAATCGACGCTTTGCTCGATGCTCTTTGCTCGCCGCTCCACTATGTTCTTACCCTAAATAAGCGCAATATTAAAAGCAGCAACTCTTATCCATCTATGACATAGATTCTATGTATATCGCAGAGCTCGAGAACGGCTGAACCGATTTTTTTCGAAATTTTGGACACCTGCTGTAGACGCTCGAAGGATGGTTATAGGCTAACAAAAACCTCTATATACTAAAGGGGCGTGGAACCTCCCATACAAACCGAATTTTTCATACTCCATATCTCGGAAAATGTGCATTGTAGAGTTCAGGAACTTGGTATGGAGATATATGAAATCAATCGCATACTCTTAAGAAAAATTGGAGCCATTGTAAAAGGGCGTGGGCCCTCCCATACAATACAAATTCTTTATACTGCATATCTCTGGAAGTGTTCATGGTACAGCACTGGAGCTGGGTATGGATCAATCAATCAATCGCATACTCATGAAGAAAAATTCAGACTATTTGGAATGGGGGCATGGCACCTCCCATATAAACCAAATTTTTCATAATAAGTATCTCTGGAAGTGTTATGGTAGAGTACTGGAACTTTATATCGGCGCACAGTGTTTCGACTATATGGAGGCAGGTGGAAATAATAGTAAACCTGCGCCGATTTTACTGAAACGTGACATGTGCTCTAGTTTTACTTATAAATAGGGGAATTATGAGAATTGGAAGAGATGGAATAATTGCCACGTTTTCTACTCTTGTGGGCGGAAATATTAAATTTCATCCGATTTCGATGAAATTTAGTTTGTGCTCTCTCTCTTATTAGAAAAACCTAAATATAAAATATGGGGAAGAGTGGATCACTATAACGTCCAAAACTCACAAAAAATGTGGGCCCAGTCGTTAAATGTGATGGAATTTTGGGTAATTTTTGTTTGCTGCTTTTCACTCTCAGAAAACAAAGGTTATACTATAAAATGGCTTAGGTGTAAATGCTCGCTTTTCTCCCAATGTTTGGTGAGATTTTTTCATTGTTCCAAAATTCTTTTCGCGCAATTATGCAAAAAGAAGCTGAAAATCAAAAATTAAATCAAAGACAAAATTATATATTCTGAAACTACATAAAATTCTCTAAAACATTCGTCTAATTTTAAGACCTGACGGACCGGTACTCACCCTTTTTTTACTACTAATCTTTAGCACCTATATTTCGAAGTAAATTTTTTGGTAAGAAAATAGGAAAGTACCAAATAAATGATAAATACCTTCACCTGAATATTCCACGATATTTAAATAATTGATTACAGTTGAAAAAGAAGCATTTTCTTTAATGGGTTAATCGCCAAAGGCAACTTAACTGATTACTCGGTATCCCGCTGATTCCCGTATTTCTTTCGAAATGTATCGTTCGTGAAGAAGGGGGTGAGTAAGTAATGTGAAATGTGGTATTTGTAACTTTTACTTTTCCCTCTCTAAGTCCAACAGGTTTTTTTATCAACTATCACCATGACTTTTTTCTATCTGCGTCCATATAGTCGAAACACTGTGCGGGGTGGCAACTCCCATACAAGTCGAATTTTTGTATTGCATATCTCTAGAATTGTTCTTGGTAGAGTAGTGGAACTTGGTGAGGAGATATTTGAAACTAACCGCATAGTCATAGAGAAAATATGGAGCTATTGGAAAAGGGGGCGTGGCACCTTATTCATACTGCTTATCTCTGGAAGTGTTCATGGTACAGTACTGGAACTTCGTACGGAGATATACGAAATCAATCACATACTCATGGAGTAAAATGGGCTCTTTGAAAAGAGGGCATGGCGAAGTATAAACGTACTGACTTTTACTTATAGTTGAATGTGTATATAATACTTCTGTAGGCATGTTTTGGAATGAAATCCTAAACGGCTGGAGGGATTTAAAAAAAAAAGTTTTGTGCGTGTGTTTGAGTGGGTTTCTGGGTAGTTTTAATTTCACAATTTAAACCGCCAGTTGGCGCTGGATTTGAGTTATTACTAAGCATCTTTTTTATGATCCGACTTGGCGAATATTCAAAACATGGTGGTGCTGAGGACGAGCTATTACTAATAATCAACAAGTAACAAAAGGTTCCGTGAATGTCAGACTAAATCGACCTATTGAACCATTGAGTATATCAAACTCTTATGAGTTGCGATTGGCCCAATGGATGTGATTTGCCAACATTATTATGCGTTAAAGCTTCATTCGGACACACCAAGGTTGAGTTGTGCAGTCACAAATCACCACCTGTCGAAATACCTTAAAAGCCAGTTTCAAGAAAGCAGTTTAACGAAAATTTATTTTTGCACTTGAATTTAATATGGAACCTGACAGAAAAAAATCATTTTTCACTTAAACTGTTTTCATGAAACTGGCTTTTAATAAGTCTGTGTATGTACATACATATATAGGATTTCTCTTGAACAATGGCACGCACTCATTTTGAATTTGCCACCAACTATAAGATAAAGTTTCTAGGGCAGATCCACTATAGATCCGGATCATTGTTGCCGCCAGGGAATTACGTCATGAACATAACACTTTCGTCAGGTTATTTATGGCGGCAAGCTACCCGCAAACGATAATCTTAGCCGATGAATGTGCCAATGGATGTCGTAAACGTGGACTGTTGGAGAAAATGTTGGACCAAAATGTTTAAACTAAAAATCTAATTTTGAGCGGGACGCATTTCGCCGGGTCTGCTTATATATTAACTTTTATTCTTACTTCTTCTTCTTCTTCTTCTTCTTTCCCTCTTATGAACTTCGATCCCAGCTGTATTATTCTATTATTAATAACTGCTAGGCTGCTTTTTTTTTTAAGAGTTGCCACCTGTTAAAAGGTTTAATTAAATTAATACGCGGAAATGACTGAACTTATTTGCATAACATTTTTCACACAGATAGCCTATGTCCTAGGTTGGAAAATAGGCTACTTTTCTTGAGAGTTGCCACCTGCTAAAAAAGTGTATTTAAATTATTATGCGAAAACGACTGAACGGATTTGCATGAAAATCACACGGATAGATTATGACCTAGATTGGACAATAGACTACTTTTCTTAAGGGTTGCCACCTGTTAAAAAAGTTTCATTAAACTAATACGCGGAAAAGACGGAACGGATTTGCATGAAATTTTGCACGCAGATAGATTATGACCGAGGCTGGAAATAAAGCTACTTTTCTTAAGGGTTGCCACCTGCTAAAATAGTTTAATTAAATTAATACGCAAAAACGACTGAACGGAGTTGTATGAAATTTAGCACGAATTTAGCACGACTGAACGGATTAGCATGAAATTTTGCACGCAGATAGACTATTACTTAGAATGGAAAATAGGCTACTCCCTTAAGAGTTGCTAAAAAGTTTAATTAAATTAATACGCGGAAATGCCTGAACTGATTTGCATGAAAGTGTCCACACAGATAGCTTATGACCTAGATTAGAAAATAGGCTACTTTTTTAAGAGTTGCCACCTGCTGAAAAAGTGTAATTAAATTAATACTCGGAAACGTCTGAACGGATTCGCATGACATTTTGCATGCAGATAGTTTATGACCTAGATTGGAAAATTGTTTAAGAGTTGCCACCTGTTTGAAAATAAAATTTTGTACACATATTGTTTGACCTGGACTGAAAAATAGGCTACTTCCTTAACCGGTAACCCTCCATACAAATTGCAATTCTCATAATACATACATATCTCTGGAAGTATTTGTGGGGGAGAACTGGAACTTGGTATGAAGATATGTATGTGAAATCAAATTCATACTCACATAGAAAAATGGAGGTTTTTTTGAAAAGACGCATAGCACCTCCAAAACTGACTGAAAGTTTCATATTGCATATCTCTTCAAATATTTGGGGTAAAGTACTCAACGAAAAAAAAAAAAACGAAAAAGTTAACATACTACCCGGGCACGTTGGGATTACAGGCAACGAACCAGCCGACGAAGCAGCAAAACAAATGTATACCCAACCCTGCCTCACCTTCCCCACAACTGAAAAACACGATCTGAAGAGAATTATTGCAGCCGGCAATCGGGATCGAAAGTACAAAATATGGAAAGAATGCAAATCCAGATACAGTACATTTAACACATCAGGACAAAAGACGCTATTCCCGAACAACATCACCCGAAGTCAATCCACCACATTCATTCGGTTACGCATCAGGCATACGATATTGACCCACGAAAACATCTTCACAGGGATGCCAAGAAACGTTTGTCCGTGGTGCGGATTACCTCCCACAACTGACCACTTACTGGACAACTGTGCCAAGTTTGGAAGAAATTCGTGCAGCGGTTACCAAGATATACACATGTAACCATAAGTGGGCGTGGCTACGCCCCTTTTCCAAAAATTTAATATTCTTATTTTTCGTCAAAAAATTATTGTAAATATCAATTTTGAGTAAATTATCTTCAGTAGTTACTAAAATATCGCAGTTTTCGTATTTCTGGAAATTACCGTTATATGGGAAGTGGGCGTGGTTACTGTCCGATTTCGCCCATTTTCAATACCAACCTACCTCGGACTAACAGAAACCTACATACCAAATTTCGTTGAGATATCTCAATTTTTGCTCGAGTTATCGTTTACACGGACGGACGGACAGACAGACATGGCTTAATCGGTTTCTTTTTTCATCCTGATCATTTATGTATACATTTGTCTATATCTATCTCGATTCGCTTTGGCTGTTACAAACAACCGTTATGTGAACAAAATTAGTATACCCTTGTGCACAAGTGGGCTCCGGTATAAAAAGGTAAGTCAACGCCGCCTATTTGAGAACTCTATTTTAAAAGCTGAAATTTAACTTAATTGCACTCACAAATATTTGCATAATTGCAAATTGACTTTATAAACAAAAAATTACACTTATTCCGCTATAGATTTAGAGGTCATAACGCAATTTATGTCCACATTGGTATAAGCAAATTTATTCTGAAAAATCGTCGTTTTGATTAATTAAAAAAAATAAATTAAAGAGTAGGAAAAGTAAAGGCCGTTATAAAACCACTTGCAATTGGCTTAGATATTTACATTTTAGTGACGGTATGTCAAATCTCAAGATTCAAAAGTAATTATTAACAGGAATGTATCTAAATATAAATATGAGATCAGTGGCGGATCCACGGGGGAGAGGGGGGGGTTGTGTGTTAAAACAGAAAAATACTTGGAGTTATAAAACCTTTGGTTATTTAAGAGTTAAAAACAATAGTACCTCGCGAATTTTCTGCTTTCTGAAATTAAAAAATTATACAACAGGCATGCAAATCTTTAAGCGCTACTATAAAATTTTTTCTGAAATTTATTTGTGTTTCTTGCTGTGATCTTAAATTTTAGTCATGGTAAATAAAATCTTAAGAAGTGAGTTGTTTGACATTTGGTGTTGCTGAAACTTCTAAAAGACAACAAGGTGTCCGTGATTATGTGATTAGTAAATTGAAAGAAATATCTGATGAAAATGCTCGTTCCGAAGTAAATAAAGTCAATTAAGTAAATGGCTTTAGATTCGTAATCAGCAACCCAGAAACCCCCCAGATACCCAGTCACATAGAAATCTACCGATTTTTTTAAACTTTCGTCCGCCATATTGGATCCGCCATTTTGAATTTTTGGTAAATGACTTTAGATATGTTCAGCGACCCAGAAAACCCCCAGATACCCAGTTTCATAGAAATCTACCAATTTTTTTTAATTTTCGTCCGCCATATGGGATCCGCCATTTTAAATTTTTGATAAGTGACTTCAGATTCGTAATCAGCGACTCAAAAATCCCCTAGGTAAGAAGTGGTGTAAAGATCCATCAACGAGTATTTGTTTAAATAGTTTCGTCCAGCTAGATTTGCGATCCGAACCACTGTGCGACATCGGCAATGCTCGGACTTCTCATATTTGAGTGAGATGAAATTTCTTTGCTATTTTCGATCGCGAATGACATTTTTTTGTCGATCGCATTCCGAGTGTGAGAGATGATAAATTTGTTTGCATTTTTCACTCGCGATAAAAGAATGCAAAAATTATTGTGGAATATTCTTGATCGCGAACGTGGGTGAGGCTTTCCGAACCCTGTCTGAAACGCTCACTTACATATTTTTGGCTATGTGCGCTTTTATTAGAAACCCAAATATTTTGCTAACGGGTATCGGATACTTTTGAAATCGGTACCTAGTATCGATCAATACTTAAAAAACTTGTCAATACCTTTTACTACTACATATTATTGTGAACACAGCAGTACATACATATGTAATACCTTTGATTTGTTTTAAACTAATGAAATTTTATATTGATAATTCTATATCGATAACTGAGTGGAAGATCGATCTATCTCGGCAGCCAGTTCGATAACGCCCTATCTCAGAAAACTTTTCAAAAACGCCCTACTTCAGAATTTAATTTAAGAACGTCCTATTTCAGAATTTGATTGAAAAACGCCCTGTCTCAGAATTATGTTGAAGAACGTCCTATCTCAGCAGCCGATCCAAAACGCTCTATCTCAACACATTTTCAATGTATTTTCAGCTTAGATGGAGCGTTTTTGAAAAAATTTGACATTTGCAATCCGGAGTTGCGATAGCTCGTTCATACAATTTTGTTCGCAACGTTGCCATTTCGCGAAAAATGCCACTTTGCGAAATTTCATGAATGTTTATAAATTTGTTTTTAGTTAAGCATATCTTTTTTCCTTTTCTAAATAGTAGCTTTTTTGTCATGTTTTTTTCGCATCCATGAGAGTTTATAGTGATATATGCGGAGCTGAATATATGACCGGAAAGTGACTATTTATCAGAAACATACGCTTTCGAACTATCGTTAATGTATTGTACGTTTGTTAAATGCGACACTTTGAATACTCCTGAAAAACCAATATTCGAACTCCTACCAATATTATAAATGTGAACGTTTGTATGTTTGGAAAACCATCACGCAGAAACTACTGAACGGATTTGCATTTTTTTACATATAGCTTATGGCCCAGATTGCCACCAAGTTTAATTAATTTAATACGCGGAAATGACGGAACTTATTTTCATACAAATTTTGCACGCAGATAGCTTATGATCTAGGTTGGAAAATAGGCTACTTTTCTTGAGAGTTGCCACCTGCTAAAAAAGTGTAACTAAATTAATATGCGAAAACGACTGAACGGATTTGCATGAAAATTTGCACACGGATAGATTATGACCTAGATTGGACAATAGACTACTTTTCTTAAGGATTGCCACCTGTTAAAAAAGTTTAATTAAATTAATGCGCGGAAAAGACTGAATGGATTTGCATAAAATTTTGCACGCAGATAGATTATGACTTATTTTGGAAATAAAGCTACTTTTCTTAAGGGTTGCCACCTGCTAACATAATTTAATTAAAATAATACGCAAAATGACTGAACGGATTTGTATGAAATTTTGCACGCAGATAGATTATGACCTAGGTTGGAAAATAGTCTACTTGTTTAAGAGTTACCACCCGTTTGAAAATTAAATTTTGTACACAGATTGTTTGACCTGGACTGAAAAATAGGATACTTCCTTAGCCGGTAACCCTCCCATACAAATTTCAATTTTCATAATGCATACATATCTCTGGAAGCATTTGTGGGGGAGAACTGGAACTTGGTATGAAGATATGTATGTGAAATCAAATTCATACTCACAGAGAAAAATGGAGGTTTTTTGAAAAGGCGCATAGCTACTCCCAAACTGACTGAAAGTTTCATATTGCATATCTCCTCAAATATTTGGGGTAAAGTACTGAAGCTTGCAATGGAAATACATATGTATGTATATATGTGAAGTTAAACCCATACTCATGGAGAAAAATTAGGGTTATTGGAAAAGGAGCTGTGGCAACTCCCATGCAAATTGATTTTTCTATGCTGCATATCTGTGGAGGATTTTATGGCAGAGGACTGGAACTTGGCGCCGAGATGTGTATACAAAATTAATTCGATACTCATGGAGAAAAATTTGCTTTATTCGAAAAGGGGGCAGGTACTTCCCGTACAAATTTATTATTTATTATATAGCCACTGTGCATAAGATAGAGTCGAAAGCCCTGGCAACTAGTACTCTTTTTCTAAATTAGACTCAAGCATGCATGTTTGTATCTAATAAAATAATAATAATAATAAAAGTACTCAAGCTTGGAATGGAAATACATATGTATGTATATATGTGAAATTAAACCCATAGTCATGGAGAAAAATTAGAGTTACTGGAAAAGGAGCTGTGGCAACTCCCATGCAAATTGATTTTTCTATGCTGCATATCTCTGGAGGTGTTTATGGCAGAGGACTGGAACTTGGCGCCGAGATGTGTATACAAAATTAATTCCATACTCATGGAGAAAAATTTGCGTTATTCGAAAAAGGGGCGTGGTACTTCCCGTACAAATTTATTATTTTATACTGCATATCTCTAGAGCAGGGTTGTTGCGAATATTCGCATTCGCATTCGCAACCGCGGAGCTTCCGCATTAATTTTAACATTCGCTTTCGCAAAAATCAATGCGGAGCTTTTGCGAATGCAAATATTGTGCAAATGCACTTATAAAACGTATATCTGGCAAACAAAATGAAAAATTTTGGCCAATATTTTTTTTGCTTGCGGAGATGCGACGTTGGGTCGGGTTGTGAAAGAAAGCTTGTCAAAACCCAGATTATTCAACTTTTGATAAAAGTATCCTTAAACATATTATTTTTCAAGCCATATAACCGAGTCATACAAGTTCCCACTTCTTCTTGATTTCGACGTACGTCAAAGAGAACATAATCCTTTTAATAATATTTTTTTTATTTGATTTTTTGTTATTTTTGTGCTTATAACAATTGTATTCAAAAACTTTATTGAGCTTGAGGCCTTTTTTTAATGAAAACTATTGTGGAAAAATTAACAATAATTTATAAATGGTAGAAGTGATAGCTATTTCGGAAATCACCACATTTCCCCATCAGACTTCTTCAGCGGGATTCGAACCGACGACCCCAGCAGACTCAGCCAGTTGCCTACGCACTGCGCTAAATTCGCCTTATAAACTGAACGCCGAAATAGCTATCACTTTTACCATTTATAAATTATTGTTAATTTTTTCATTAAAAAAATATTGTTCTCTTGTCGGGAAATATTTTTTCATATGAATATATGTATATTGGATTCTTTGCTAAAAACTTCTGTGGCAAAATTGTCTTTTCCAGCAGAATTGTTCATCGTGTAGCTATAAAGAGAATCGATGCTCAATTAGTTAAAAAACTGTAGGTCTGACCTTTAATTGGCTAAGAATTACATAACTATCGAATGTTATTTGTCAAAGATCTGTTAAAAGAAATGGATGCATTGTTAGTTTTTTCTACTTTTTCTTAGATAAGTGTAATTATTATTTTTTGCCATAAAACGGCTTAGTATGATTAAGTTCCGTGTTTTCGTTTATTACTTAACAGAAAAACCCACTAAATAATTTTGAACGGTTTTGCTACGTTTTGGTTTTGTGATAATTGTCAAAATAAGTAAGCTCTGAGTAGCAATAAAAAAAATTGGAATGTGAAAAATTTTACAGTCAAGCACACAAATCAATTAAGAATCAATTTTAGAGTTCACTCTTTGATGCGAAACTGCGTGCCTTTGAGCGTAAGTGCGAAAATCGGCACATTTTTACAACAAACATATGACAACGTGTTGGGTTCATTTCGCACAAACGTACAAAAGGGCAACAAAACAAAAACTAATTTTTGCCTTTCGCATTTTCGCATCAAAGAGTGAATTCTACTAATCCAGCTACGCTGACTACAGTATTTTTGCGAGGAACACCTTTCCCTTCTCAGCATAGCTGTAGTTGGGACTTATGAGGGCTATTTTTTGATGAGAAAATGACATCGATGTATCATTTCCATATTCTAGAAAAGATTAATTACATTATTTTATGTCGCCAAATTTCAAAACAACGTCAAGAATCTTTTTGATAAAGACGAAACAATAACAACTAAAAAATTTAAATCAAAGTGTATGGCGGGACGGGGTTTTATTTGGAAATTTACCGAGCGCAATAATATTTAAACTTGTATATTTGAAACTGAATCTCAATGTTTAATTTGTCGGTGTTATGTGATTTATGCATCTATTGCTAAAATATCGTTTTGGTCTTATTTTTTTAGGTATGATCTTTTTAATGAATATACATTTTTGGGATTTTAGTAAACTAGGACTGAGTATTTCATGTTAAAGTAAAACGATGTTGACTTAAATTTATTTTTAGCAAATTAATGTTTTTATTAGACCCTCAAACTCGTTATCCGCCACTATTCGAAAAAGTTTGTATCTCAGTTTATTTGCCACTCCTCTTAGACTGTAAACAACACAATTTTAGCTGCTGGAAAGTGCAGGTTTTGATGAAATTTTCTTTTTTCTGGCCTACTGGGAATTTCATTTTCTTCGAGTAATTCATTTGCATTTTATCTCGACCGAGACAAATTCTTGTATTTTTGCTCTG
>NW_023461579.1:0-24780 GCF_013731165.1 Rhagoletis pomonella
CAAGCAGACTGTTGGAAAATATGCCGCGAACGAACACTTCTATTCTAATCACTAAACCATTCTAACACAGAAGACTTGCAGAGCAAGCAAAAAGGCATCATAATCATAGTAAATTATCGGAATCGAAAGTAAAATTTAATGAAAAGTAGTTATATTAGGTAGGACGTTTGAGGTCGATGGGGCAATGACAAACGAGACAATTGCTCCAACGCTCAGAAACGGTATAAGGATAAGTATAGGCATATATATGTAAATATGTAAATACTTCAATGAATTTCATTGCCGAGGCTTTTAATGATGGTTTTTTTTTTAATATTTGCTAAGTGCTTACCAGCCGCACACAGCAGGGTGTGGAGCCTTCAAAAGGTAATGGCTGGTGCAGCAATTTGTGGGCTATGGATTTAAGGTAAGAAACCGGAAGATGCACAGAACGGTGTGACATTTACAATTGCATCTACATATGAATGTACATACATACATACATATATACATGAAAAACCAGCTGTTAGGCGCTAGCCAACTGCGCCATTCATTATTTCAACTTATGCCACTTTTTTATAGCCTAGTTTAAATTGACGAGTGAATATACATACATACACAAGTAATATGTTGTTTTTGCTATTGTTTAATTATCGCTTGACATTCCCATTCGCCTTCTATTTTATCGAGTTAATGTTAATGTCAATACCGTTGCAAGAATGTTGCTTGCTTATAAAAAAAAAAACGTAAATAATTTGGTATATGTATTTATTTTAACTTAATTTATTCTTTGATAATACATAGTCGCTTGCAATACCACGTATAAGATAATTCGAAAATGTTTCAAAAGAGCAAAAAAAAACAGATTTTCTTCAAAACTTTTGAATGGTTTTCTAAACGAATCTAGATACTAAATATGAATTTCTACTATAGTTATTCAACAATAAATTTGTGAAGTAGACAAGCATTGAGACGGCAACCAAAATAAATTTTTTTCTGTGCCACCTCAATCGTGGTATTGAATTTGGTAGATACGATATGCACATACACACATAATCACCTACATGCGAGGAAATAATTCCACAAAAAATTTAGCCAGTAGGTGATGCTGCGGTCGAATTATTTCGAAACACTGGACCTATGGTCTGATTTAGTTGATGTTTGTAATATATATGTATTACCTACATTAAAAGGAATAACACCACAAAAATTTTGCCGATAGATGGCGCAAGAGTTGAGGTATCTGGAAAACACGTATTTATGGTCCGATTTGGTTCATATTCAGAAAGTTTTATTTTTCATTTCGTGTGAACTCGTTTACATTTCGCCCATGTAGCTTTCCTATTGTATGTTGAATATTCAGCAAGCGAGTAGTTCACTTCGAATCATTTCCACGCTATCGTATACCGTATTCACCTGTTACCTACTTCGTTCACCCGAAATTGTTCCACCTTCATGATAAAGTGAACGTTTCGGTGAACGAAATTTTTGCCTGTGAAATTTTTCACCAAAATATTCATGATAAGGATGACTATTAATTTATATTAAATGTTTACATATCAGCTTGGTGTGAAGTTTTACTTGCATTCACAGCTCAAAAAGCTTTAATTTACATATGCCAAGAAAGTACACTCCAATCTGATATTTTAGTTGAAAAACAATAACTTTGGACCACGTTAACCGACTTCTATAATTCCTTTTTTAACGGAAAGGTGGACCCATACTATTTTAGTTCAGATCCGATCATTGGATCGTGAAGAAATTAACGGTAGTCTTAAATTTGTATATGAGAATTGAAGACGGTTTTGTTTTTTTGCTTAAAAATTACTTGTTAAAACAAGCATTCGAAGTATGAACCAAATCGGACCATAAATACGGGATTTCCCAGTGTCTCGATTCCTGCACCACCTTACGGATTATTTCATCTTTCATATTGCATTGTTATCGTGTTATGAGGTAATTTTGCAGTTCCTAAGTCTCTAGCTCATCGGGAAGTTGGTGGAATATTGAATGCAAAATTCCAGGATCATATGTATATATCGACCCCTATTTTCGATTTTATCGTAAGCGACAAAGGGTAAATTTCACAGTACAGATTTTTTTATTCTCCCTTAAATAGTGTGAAAATTTATTTGGATTTAAATGGACAACAACATTATTGAATGCTGCTTTCTAATAGGACTATTTATTTTTTTGCATACCTTATATTCTAAAAGTAAAATGGCGCTTACGATATTAACGAAGGCCTGCGGGTTCTTTAAGGATTGTTTGAAATACTAAATTTTAAGTTAATTAAATATAAACACTGCCAATCAGCAGAATAAGCTCAACATATTTTTAATTTTACCTGTTTGGTGCATTTACTAGATTCTCAACAAGTTGTCTTCGTAGATACTGTTTTAAAGCTCATTCAATTCTCTAACAAACACCTAAAACGACCCATTGGCGCTACTATTTGGTATTTTCTTTTCACGTTTTTTTTTTTTTTTTTAAAGAATGTGACAAAAGTAAAACTCAATCCTCGACCAAATTAGGTTTAGTGCCAAATTCTTCATGTTAGGGAGATTTTTGGCAACTTTCGATATCAGTTGTTAGATATATTTCGCGACTCATCGTGTATTTTAAACCTAGTTGTTGGAGAAAAAATTGCTGAACAAAAACTTTTAATCTAGAGATTAAAATCAAAGACTGCAATTTTATAAAAAGAAAGCTGAAGTGAAAAAGTTTTGATAAGTAAAAGTGATAAATCAAAATCTTATAAGCAATTTGTAAGGAGAGAAACCGCAAAATGAGATATAACACTGGCAAACTGCGTGCAATTGTTGTTGCAACAAACTCGAGGAGAGAGCGAGAGTTTGTTGGACCAAGCTGCCGTTAATTTGGTGTTGCCAAACACAATTTCTGCATAACAGCGACCGTATTTGACAGACCACTTGAGGGAAATTTTAACAAAAATCGCAATTTTTATTTTCTGGTTGAAGCTCGATCAAACGCTTGTATGGCGTTTGGTAAAGTTGTATAAGAAAATTTCATGTATTAAAAACTCCTGAGCACAAAAAATGCAAAAAAAAAAACATAATTTTCACTGACACGTATCGATGAGCAAATTTTATGTGACAAAATCGCTATCTGCACCCTTCATCAGCCGGAAAAAAACGAAAAATATGCATATATGTGCATATATGTATAATATCACATTTAAATTATTCTGAAACTCTACAAAAATAAAGTATGTACTCCAGCACCGGGCGAATGGATTAGTGTGGAAATATATTTTCGTTGTGCTTTAATCAGTACTACTAATTTTTTATGACTGAAACATGAAAACAGTATCTAAAAACTGCACACGGAAAAAAAACTTACCAAAACTTCGTAACAAATTTCCCTAAGTTCCTTCTCCACGCGTTCTCTGTACTCGCGGGCGAGCTGTTGTTTTCTGGCGGAGGATTCAGTTTTTTGCTCGATTGATGAAATTACTCTCCACGATGATCTGAGAAGAAATTGAGAGATTCGTACATTAATATAAAAAAGTGTTTGATACCGTAAAAACTAGCCAACTTTTATACATATATAGTATCTTACTATCTTATTACTAAATTCTTAACTATATTATAAGCCACATTTTAGCTATTCTACAAAACTAGGAGTATGACATTCGTAAAACATGTTTGCGAAACTGCTTTACACTTAAAAACTTAGACTTCTAAAATATTGCTCGGACTTTTAAAAATACGAATTCATGTTACAGCCGTTATATCTATTTAATTAATTAATTCTATTCGCTAAAATTCACACGCAATCTATGAAGCAGACCGCGCGCACTCACAATTCTGTTCCCATACTTATATGTACATATCTTTCAGTTATCAAATCATAAAAGCTAAGTAAATAAGAAAGAGACGTACCGGCGGGCACCAACAACATTTTTGTATGCAACGGAGAGTAAATTTCTTTCCTCATTTGACAGTTCAACACCGGTTTCTGTGACTGATTTCATAGCCTGAGCCATATCATCGTATCTGAAAATATATAAAAAAAATCATTGTTAATAAAATACACCATTTACTTATTTATGTTATGGCTAGAATAATTCACCTTTCAGATTGTTCGGCCAACTTTGCCTTTTGGACCAATTCCTCTTTGTCGACTGTAGACATTTTGATGTGTTTTGTTTTGCTTGCTGCTTACGCTGAGCTTAAAGAAAAAAACTGAAGCTGGGTTTTCCTATCAAACCGCCAAGAGAGATTACAACGCAGGGTTTCTAAAACTGAATGCGCCGCTCACAGTGTGACTATCTGCAATGATAAATGAAAATATGTAGTAGATTAGAATTTGGAAGATGGCAAATTATGTATGTATGTATATGAAGAGCATTCGGGATGAGAATATTTTGTTTCGAAAATGAGACTCGTTAACTCTTTAAGACCAGTTCGCTTATCCTCCTACAAAGCTTACACACTTTACATACATACATACATATGTACATATGTAATACATATTATGTCTGTATGTATAACCAAAAACGTCTTTCAACATGAGCCTCAAGAACAACAACTGAGTTTACGTTAAACAAGTATTGTGCACCAACAAACCACATTAATTTAAACAAAACTAATTGGAAATTCATAATTGAAAGCGCAGAAATCCCGAGCGCAGCGGAATAAATTACGCCGCAGAGAATTTGCCAAGTTTGCGCTTAGTACGCGTTGCGGGCGGTGGGTGACACAGCATAGCCGGTAGGTAGCCGGAGAATTTGTAAGACTAAAAACACAAATAAGCCACCGCCAGTCATACTTATTTACTTTCGACAGACAGCAGTAGCAACTGACTTAGCCTTGAAGTGCAAAAGGATCATTATCACATCGCCATCACAATTATTTGAAGGCCAATGAGGCGCAGTATTTCTCGGTATTTTGGAACTTCAAAGAATGTGTACACAAGGAAAAATAACTGTGCAAATGAAATATGGCGTACAACTGAAATTATTAGGCCGCATTCATTTTTATTCTAAAAAAAACTTGTGAACAACTTATAGCCGCATATAATTAGAAAAGGCACGTCAGCTGAGAAAGAAGCTTTTTACTGTACATTTCGAACTAAGTATTTGTGAAAGTATCATGTATGTAATTAAAAATGTCAAAGAAATCGATTGTCATTTTTAGTATGTAATTTCTTGCATTTTATTTTCATCGATCCACACGGTGGCTAAAAATATTAAATGCAAAAAGCGTTTCAAAATTAACAGCAACGCCGTCCGCCCCTTCCCCTGTTATAGTTCACTTTTGATGTCACAAATTTGTTAAGTATATACAATGTACATATGTACATAGGTATGTATGTATGTATGTGCATATGTATCTACATGCATATGCATTGACCAAATCGAATTTCAGTTTTCTTCAACTCTTCAAAGACACTTCTTCAAACGATTGAGAGAAACTCGACGACAACACTCACCACCACCGTTGGAAGGCCGCGGCTTACAAGGAACGAATATGGAGCGAGCTACACGGTGACTATTCGCTAACCAGCTGGCAAGTACAAGAAGCTTATCAGCAAAATTCTTAATATTCACACATGCACACACACACACCCGCCCGCTGTTAGGCAGGGCATGCGAAAGCGATTACATAATCACGGGACGTCAAAAGCGAGATTACAGAGAAAAGGTTATGTAGTTTTTTTTTTTGGTTTTTTTTGTTATGGTTGTTGCTGCGCGCAGGTTTGATATCTTATTTTATGTACATATAAAAGCTGATAGTTTATGACAAAAGCTTTGTGGTGTGATAAATGCTGGAGGCGCAGCTGAAGTATGAACTTGCTTGGGCGCGGCCATTTTTTTGGGAGCGCATGCTAGCGCACACATTTCATGTACGTATGGACATATGTATGTATGTACCTGCATACGTATAGACATGTACTACATACATATGTACTTATGTAAATATTTGAATAGCGCGTAGATCAGAAAAAGGCGGTGCTACTGTGGCATTATAATAAAACAAAACACACAAATTGCAAGACTACCTACATACATATAATGACCTTAATTAACATAACAGCATCAATGTTGCTTTTATTTTCACATATCCTTTTTGTCATCGCCTCTTAAATTGATAATTTGCATCAAAAAAAGGTTGAATCTGTCCAAATGAAAAGTGAAGCGGTGCAATGAAACCGCCCAGTTGACCTTCAAAAATGCTGAGGGATAGTACGCTTCGCTGCGAATGGAAACTTCAGTAATGCGGCGGAAATTATTTTTACCCACCTTGCCCGTAGGCGGCAACGCAGCAACGTGCTGACACACAAACATTTGAACATAATTAAAAGTTTTTTGAACGCTTGCAAAAAGTTGTCACAATTAAAAAAACAATTCAACAGAACTCAACTCAACTCAAAATCAGCTCAGCTCAACTTGAAATGGATTGACAGCCAACAACGCAACAAGCAGAGACTGGCGAAAGCGTGGTGGCCGGCCGGCCGCTAATTGCCATTTTCGCAATTGCAAAAAAGTTTCACAATTGAAAGTGAGGCAAAGTTAAGCGATAAAGTTAATACCAATTAAAGTAACTTTAAATTTTACATACATACTTATGTACATATCGTTGGTCCTCTGCAATAACACACACAATTCAAAATTCAAAAAAATAAAAACTCTTACTACTGTTAAGTGGCTCATGTCTGCAATCCTTGTCTCATCCGTGCCTAATATTCACCACTTGCTGTAGTACGTGAAATCCCCATCTCGCCAGCTAGGCTATTTAAAAAGTTATAGACGAACATATTTTGGTTTCCCTATAAGGTTAACATTAAAGTCAGTCCAAATGTTTAAAACATTTTTTCTCGAATTCAGGTCATGTCACTTATCCTTGACTGATCCAGTTCCAAGGATAACTCATAATTTGAAAGCTACCAACAGAATTACTGCAAATTATGAAACGCGACAACTTTAAATGGCTTCACTAAAAATTGTTATAGTTTGAGTTGTACCGTTATTGTAGAGCGCCATCGAGGTGTAATCAGCAGCGTATAATCTAAGTAGTGGGTCTGACGTAGATGGAAAGTATTTGTACAACTAAACAAATATACAAACAAATATTTTAAATATTTAACTGCGTAGTTAAAATATTTGGACTGTAACCAAGTCGGTTTGAGGAAATCATAAAATCTAGTTAAAGATATGGAAAGAGGGACAACAATAGCTAATACATTAATTATTTGTGAAACAAATAGAGCACGGAGGAGCCGCCATCGACCAACCAATCAAGTTGGTAACAATAAAACCTTTCAAATAAAAACGAATAACGAATTGACGGCACTCAAAAAACACAAACAAAGTGGCAATAGAAATGCCAATTGCGACAGCAACAAATATTTAGGTTAGAGAACGATTCAAATTCTAATGTGTTTGTCTAAGGCAGCAGGTTAGACGACGATTAGAGAAACCGCCGAGAATTTTAGCATTCTCTACCGAAAGGGTACTTAGTTCTCGATATCGAAAAAAGGTATCGAAAAGAAGCTTGTCCAAGCACTCAATTGATTATAAGGTGACAATTGAACTTCTTGAACCAAAATCGAGTAGAAGGGAATCACGGTTTATAGGTCTTCTCAAAACGGTTGATGCACCGGCAGGTGTTTTTCCTAAATAGTTCGGACCGTCGAACCGAACCACACCGCCTTATGGAGTGGCCTGGTAGCTCTGGTTATGAACGACTTTTTGATCATAAATGCTAATATTATGTACATTTGTATAATGTTCGAGCAGACGATGTATTTTACCGTTTTCAGAACTAAAATTGGCATTATGTTGGATTTGTTTATTTGAAAACAAAGAAAAATTAGCTCAAAAAACGTACACGATCCCAAGATCACGAAATATATTGTCACCTGAAAGGCAAAAGGCCTTAACTAAAATCGTCATTGAAATGCCAAATGTAAGTATAAATTTTTTTGCATAAAACGATGTGGGGAGTTGTAATTCGATGAGCAAATCTTGCAGTCAATTTTTGACCAACTTCCCGATGACCTAAAGACTTGAAACTTCACTGATGCATCAGAAGCCGACGACAATGCAATACGAAAGATGAGTTAATCCCATAGGTGGCGCAGGAGTCGAGATATTTGAAAAACCCGTTAGTCCGATTTGGTTCATATTTAGGATCCACTAAAAGTTTTGCCGATAGGTGGCGCACGAGTCGATATATTTGGTAAAGCAGTATTTATGGTCCAATTTGGTACATATTTAGAAAGTTTGCTTTAAAAATATCTGTTTTTACTAATAACTTATGCATTTATATTGATATGTAAACTGTTCGGGTACTTGGCTTCACCCTTAGGAAAATATGCCGCACCGAATGGATTTGATTATTGATGCATAGCCACGTGCTCTACCAGACAATATTTGGCCAGGCATTCACTTTGAATGGTCCGCAGCAAGGCCAGCAAAATAAACACGAAATTATTTACCAAGTCGTTCAAGCGTTAATTTATTTGTGTTGACACAGCCGCCACGCAAAATTTACCTTTTTGGCGCAAACTAGATAGAAAATGATAATGGCAGAATAAGGTATGTATGTATGTACTATGTATGCTGGGCAACTCTAAAAAAAAAAACAGGTAACCTTTGTATAAGCTTTATTTTCATTGTTGCAAACTATATCAAGCTGGTTACTTTTGGATATAATTCATAGACGTATACTTGAAGCCTCAAAAAAAAAAATTTTAATCAATTTGTTGCATAACTTTTGAATTATAGATGTTTTTATTCAAAAAATATTAAAAACAAGTGAATTTTTTATGTAATTTTTAAGAGGTGAAAAATTAATTATGTCATAACCAGGGAACGGATTTTTAGGACCTAAAAACCTATAAAAAAGGCAAAATAAAATAACAAAATAGGCTGGAAAAGGCACTAGAAATAGCAAGAAAGTACCAGTTTTTTTTTTTAGATTTGCCCATATATGTAGCTCTTACTAAAAGTAAACGAAAAAGGAAGGAAGAAATATCTACTTGCGTAGCTAAAAAGATGTTAATGCAAAGCTTTTAGGCAAATCAATAGAAACATTTTCTCATTTACTTTTCGCCAACATTTGTACCAATTTGCCATATTTTGAAAATTGAAAAGTATTTTTTTTTTTCTATTGGAAAATCACAGGCTTGTGATTACTGCGCATACGAACTAACAAATCTATCAGCTTGGTTACTAGGCCATAGAATGTGTTATGAATGCGATACTAAGTATAAAGCAACGAAACGTGCCAACGTATAGTGTGGCCTACTGAAGAGTACCCAAATGAATTGAGTTCTCTTAGGTATTTGCTCTCTTCAGTTTTCCTCAAGTCCAAGAAGTTCTGTCGTGTGCAAACCAAAAAGAACTTTCATAACCAAACATACTAATGGAATTGATTATTAATTTATTAGGTATCATTCGTCAAACCTTCAGAAATCGAAAACATATTAAATAACTCACCGAAATAAAAAAAAACGAAGACTCTGCAGTTACTAACAAAGTCAAAAGGGAGAAGAACTGGGGAAATTTCTGCATACTGAATTCTCACTCACTCGGCCCAAGCAGCCCAGCCCGCAACACACAAACAACAATTTGGACGTGGTGGCACCTATTAGGGTCATTACAGCCATGACGTTATTCTATTCAGTAATGTTTGCGTTGATTTATTATTTGCAGCTGCATGCAGTGATACAAATAGAAATAGAAAAACCAAAATAGACTTACAAATAAGTATACATATATGTACACCGAGAAGCATGGCATAACTAGCAAACTAGAACTTAAGTTGCAACAAAGGAGTACCACCAGTAGCAACAGCAACGCCGGCAGACGGAGACGATTTGCGGGAACGCTTGCTTAGCAACTGACTGGCCGATGGTTGATTGGGGTGAACCAGCGGTGTTTTTGGCTGGAGGAGCAACGGACGTGCAGCAAGGCTATGTACGAAAATTGTGCCTGCTACAAGAAAAATTGTGGCACCACACAGCCACAGCCAACACTGCAGAGCGCGATGGCGACATGACATGACGCCACACTGGTGGCACACATAGCCTCAGATGGCAATGGCGATGGCGGCGGCAGCAGCGGCAAACGCGATGGCAGCAGTGAATGACTCACTTTGCTGGTGGTGCGGTGCCGACCACTTCCAACAAACCGCAAACGAAAAGCAAAATAATGCAGTGGCACGAAAAACAACTGAAAAGCAACTGCAACAAGCAACGATGTGAAACTAAAATTGAAAAAATTCCGCAGCCTGAAAAAAAATATTCGCGCAAATGCAAAAACGAATGAAAAATGAAGCAGACTGAAGAAATATGTATGTATACTAATGAATGCAACTTTGCTAGTTAAAAGCGTTGTTAGCAGCTTTTTTTATTTGTCTTTTTTTTCCTCATCTTTTTAAGAGGAACCACCCAAGCCAACTTCGCTCGGCACAGACAACACCACCACATTACAACTTGAGCCAGCCGGCGAAACGGCCAACAAATTTTAACCGGCTGCCGCCGAATGAGCGAACGAATGATGCAGCCAGCCAAACAGCGCTGAACAAAGCCCTACACATATTTAGATTTTACATAGGTATGTATGTATATATATACTAGGTATGTAATTGAGAAAATTTGAGTTGGCAAATGAGAAACGAAGCAATGCAGTGTGTATGCAGAAAAGTCCAGACGAATCAATCGAGAGAATGGCTAAAAGTTGTATGGACAGCAGAGAGAAATCGAAGCATGGAGCTAAACGCTAATAGGTCAAACACGCCAGAAAAGGAGTTAAATCTTTCCACGAAAGCTATAGCCATAATTAGAAATTTTAAATTTACACACATTTAAGAAAAATTTAAATTTCCGTGCAATTATGCTGAACGTTATGCGCTGGAAAGCATAATTTGCCGAATCTATTTCAAGTACGCTACAGGATAAGCTACTTGCTGGCAACTAGATTTGATTGAAGCTGAACTTCAACTTGTTCGTCTTCTATCCTTTCCCCATGCTATCAATCAACTGGCATTTTTAAGATGGCATTAACCTACGAAATTCCAATTGTACGGCTATGTAGCAGCATCATAACAGCTGATGGAGTTGTCTGCCTTTCCATCACTAGAGCCGATAGTAGGTTCCTTCCCGATGATCAGAGATACTTTTTAATATTATCGATAACATTTGTATCGTTATCGTTTTTACAAATATCATGTTAGCCCCGATTTATTACACAAATAAATAGATATCGTTATCGGTATTTTTATTTATAGACATTATCGTTATCAATACTTTTTTATTTCGAATAAACCTGTTAGCTTACAACTTTTAAACCCTTGTTTCCATTTAAACAGCGTTGGACAGAGAGAGCTTTTATTTTGCGCTAGCCGCGTAAAAAGTATGCAGAGAGCTTTTAGTATCTACATACTATGTACATATGTATGTACTAGGGCTGGGAGTTCTATCCGAATCTTTTGTATACATATCCGGACAACCCTTATTATTCGTATATCCGGATATGTGATTAAAAAAATTGGATATTCGGATAACAAGATCAGGGGATATTAATCGGACATCCGGATTTCATCTGTAGGCACAAATATCCTAATGAATATCCGAATATACGGATAGTCGCAGCCTTAGTACATATATACATTCCCAGTATGCATTTGGTAGATTTTTCGGCGATTTAAAAAATTTTCGAGCCATTTTAAAGTCGCATAGTTGAGTGTTTGAGGATAATTCCGCGATGAAAAAGTGAACCTTTTCTGATACTTGAAGCAATTAAAAAGACTTAGTAAGCCAGCAAACATTATGCATTATACAAAGGGTGAGGTCGCAAGCTGGCGAGAAGAATACTTGTTTCTTTCCCTGATGCACTGCGTACAACTGACAGGCGAGATCATCGATTTCGAGATTTCGAGTTGCGTATGATTGAAAATGTTTCCTGGGTTGTTGCTATCAGAAAAGGAGATCGGAAATGGCATTAACTCATTGAAGCAGCAGAGCAATGAGACATAGAGCAACCACGACGGCAGCAGCAGCGTTTTATTTGAGTGCCATTGGGGCAACGTAATTTCCGCAAACAGCATTTTATTTCAACAATCACTGAATACAGTATCTACATAGAAGAGTTGAGTCATCCATCGGCAGTCAGTACGTCAGCTGTCGGTTATTGCTCTGCTTAATATAAATTTGCACACATCAAAAATATGTATGTACATACTAGGGATGTTTCGAATGTCATATTTTTCACATTCGCGAATGCGAATTTTCGGAATGCGAATGCGAATGTTAGGAATAACAACTTAAGCTATAGTCAACTTAATTTACTGTTTTTATTGCTTAAAAATTTTGCAAATTATTAGAACATTGAACGAGTGCTTATCCTACACAGTGTTTTAATCTAGTAGTCAAAGTTCAAAAGGGCATATTATATTTCAAAAAGGTAATTTTTCTGCCTTTTCCCCCACTAGGAACGCTGACGGGTGGAGCGCTCAAACATTTGCGGGTCAGATCTGTCAATTCGTTGTATTTTAGTTTAGTTTTCCACCAATCGAAAGGATTTTCGCCGAGATAAGCTTGTTTTTCTTTAAGATAGGTCTTCAATTGAGGATTACCCATCAATGTTGCTTGATACACTACTTAACCGTTTAGCTCCTGAAGCTAAAAGCCGGTTATTGTCCGCACCCTGGTTAGACAATATTACAGTGGACTCTCTGCTCATGTATACATTCGCATTCGCAAAACATTCGTATCATTTAATGCAAATGCGAATGTCGAATGCGAATGTGTAAAGTGATGCAAATCATTCGCAACATCCCTGGTACATACATACACACAAACACGCATTGATATGGATAAATTCATTTTAAATTAAAGCGAGCAATGAGAAGCAAAACAGCATTTGCCTGCATGATCAAATCCAGTGGGCGAGCAAAAAAAAAATACCAGCGCGCAATAGCCAAATCATACAGACTACATACATACTATATACGAGAACGTAAGTCATATTAGAAGCAGGAAGTATGAATGCGTAGTACTTTCGGCGGACATCTATAGATGCATGCTTTTGCAACCGAGCTACAAAAGAAGACTCGGTAAAGTCACAAAATACACGCAAAGAAACCAGGGACGGTAATCATTACACAGGCCAACAAAATTTAAAAAATGTTATGTTGACTAAAATATTATAGCTGACCCTAAAGATATTAGATTGGCTCTAGTTTTCGAGCAACTTACGTTAAAGGTTAAATCCTATAAGAATCGGCTATAATATTTTACTCAACAGAATTTTTTTTTTTGGGCAGTGTTATGAGCAGGGAACGCATTTTGAGGACCTAAAAACCTATAAAAAGGCAAAATAAAATAGCGAAATAGGCAGGAAAAGGCGGCCCTAGAAATCGCAAAAAAAAAGGCAAAAGAAGGCACTAAAAAAAAGGCAAAAGAAGGCATTAAAAAAAGACAAAAACCGAAAAGTAATAAAAAAAATGCATTTATTTTAGAAATGTTTATTTTACAAGTAAAAAGAGAAAAATTTCTACTTTGAATTTTTGTATTTTTTCCTTTAGATTTTTTAATTTACAAAAGTTGATTATCTGTAATTGTAGTAACATTGAACCACAAAATGCATTTTGAAGTTTTCCGACAGCATTTTCATTCGATTTTCGCCTTGAATGTACTAAACGTGCGCTCGACGTGAGTTCATACAAGTGGCGCCCAATTTAAATATGGAACGTTTGAAACTAAAGGCCAGTATGCAGCTCTCAAGTGAACGGGCAAGAAAAAAATTGCCATTATTTCATGTGTGTATCCAAGGCCACACTCTTTCCTCAGAAAATAATGGAACGTGCATATATTTCTGTTGCAAACATGGGTTGCCTTGTGCTCTTTTTTCACAAAAAAAAAACTCATAGCAAATTTCTGAAGAACTGCGTACTGCCTTAAGAAAATTTCTTTGCCATTTTTTTTACGTAATTTTATATGGAGTTTTTGGCTTTTCTTGAGAGCTGCATACTGGCAAAAAAAAAGGGGAAATATCTGAAAAAAAGCAACATCAATATGGAATCAGGGAAAACTAAATCGTGGACATCCTCAATTCAATATACTCTATCTCTAGCAGAAAAAAGGCGATTTCCAAAAAATCCGTTCCCTGGTTATGAGTAAAAAAATTTAAACACGCTTTTATGATTTTATTTTTTCGATCACAAATAATGATTTTTATTTTTTCGCTCAGGATAACAATTTTTATCGAATTTTATTTTTCCACTTCAAAAAAAAAATGATTATCTATAAAATTTAAAAGGCCATACGTACGTAAGCATCTGAAATTTTTACTGGTTCATTTTTTTTTTCTTTGGTTAATATTAAAAAAAAAAAATTAGAATTTTCCGTCCCTGAAAGAAGGAACACAAATGCGCCTATTTATCCTAGTTCAGCCAGGTTTGTTAAACAATTGGCGACCCGATGAATAAACTGAGCTATTGTGTGTTGTTAATGAGAAAGTGCTTAGGGAAATGTTTTGTTTCCTTTTTCCTGTTTTTTGTATATAAATCCCATTAACCTAATCACAGGGTTGCTTAAGTAGCTAAAAGGAAACTTTACCCGAGTTGAGTGTTCTTTTGCCGCTCGTTTCTAAATGAACTAAGCTTATATATATGTATGTACACATTTGCACATACTAAATTCAAAGTTTTCGATAAAATCGAAGTATATTCACTTTATGTACATATGTACATATGCACATATATAGGCTGCCAACAATTCAGCTGACTAATTTTGAATGACATTCGCAATACATCGTAACGGTCAGTTGACTAGTTTACTATTTAGTTAGGCGGCCATTCAATTAGTCACCAACGTGTTTAGCATAAAAATGCTAAAAAATTCCAATTTTTTTGTTTGGTTTTTGTGAATTTCATCAAGTCCACTTCGTTGGTTCACCAGTCAACAATTATGCAGAAAAACAAAGAAAAAAAAAAACATTAATATTTCACAAGCGGTTAATTAGCCACTCTGGGGCAATTTCGTAGAAAAATTTAGTGCATGCCATTATTGCTTCTACTTTGATCGCGATTCGATCTAAGGTAATTAACAGTCATTTGCTAAACTTTTTGTTCCTCCAAGAGGGAAAAGTGGAAAATGAAACCGCAAAACGGTAAAATGTTCGAATGTTAGTATGGGTTTGAGGTCATATTGGGCACACGATTCATATTAATCCTTATCCTGAGTTTCGCAACCAATTCACCCGACATTATTTCATCCGCGCGAAGTGAATACACGAAAGCGAAGAGTGAAAAGTGAACAATTTCGGGCGAAAATGGAACTCATGATAAGGCCGATTACTAGATAGGTATGTTTTGGAAAGCCATGGTGTGAGTAATTAATTATAACTAAGAGTGTGATTACAAGTTGATAAGAAAGACATTTTTTCAAAAGTGTTTAACAAAAGCGTGTCCCAAAACATACAAATCAAAAATACGTATCTACTACATACAAAAAAAATTGGTGCCGAAAAAAAAACAAAAAGAAAAAGCTCATAACGACATGAAATATTTTTGGGCGCGCAAATATGTACAAGTTCAATGGTCTCACAGAGCCAAGGCGCAAATAAGAGGTATTCTTCTTGGGCAACAGCATTCCTACCAAAGTCAGAGCGGTCATTCATTGATACAATGAGCCATTAGACCGGCCGGCCGGCCGGTAATCATGCGCGTCGACGAATAGTCAAATCATCAACACATTTGGCTGTTGAAGCTTTACGTACATACATATGTATGTATAATTAAAACGCTACGCTCGCGGCGCTCCTCAGCTCAAATTGATCGCAACCAGTGACCACCAGCAAACTAAACAGGCATTCCATGCGGCAGATGTGAGTATAAAATTAACATTTGAATTTGAATGTAGGTACATACATACAAACATAAATAGTATGTATTTGATTGTTCCTTTTAATGCCAAAAAGTTAAGTCAGGTGTGTACAAAAAAAAAAAAAAAAAATTAAATCTGTATAGCAGAACGCAACTATTTATTGTTTAGGTACATATATGTAAAAAATAATTGTAAATGCGTTAATTTGTATGCTGCATTCCGCTTCTGTCAGAAATGTCAAAAATAGAAGTGCGGATGTCATACAATACAGACATTCAACACATCTACACAGGTATTCGCTCAACAATGTTTCAAATAACGCTTGTGGACGGTGAGCGATCGCGCGCGCTTCCCAAATACAATGTTCGTATGTACATACATAGATACATATGGATGTCTGTATGTAAATACATTTGTACATATTTACTACAGACATTAGACGGTACCACCTTACAGGCAAATAAAACATCCCAGAGTAGTATTTTATCAAGGCAATTTCGAAAAAAAAAAAATCCCGAAAATCGCCTTTTCGCATTCTTCAGCAATAAAAATAGTTCTACTGTTATAATCAAAATACTTCCTTAGCAAAAGTTTAATGATTTTTGAGAGCTTTAATCTGGTGGGCAAGTACTAGAACCCTGGTACTTGAGGTCAACGAACTTTGGAACAAAAAAAAATATTTCTCCTCGAGATGAAAACATCGATATATCATACTTTAAGATTCAGCTCTAAAAGCTAAGATACGACAAACACCTTTTTTTCTGGGACAGTCTAATGTACATATATCCAATCATGTATGTATGTGCGTATGCTATGCAAGTACCATCATATGAATGTATGTATGTATGTATGTAGAAACATATGTATGTATGTATATAACATGTACCCAGTAGAAAAAGAAATGTGCAGAGCCTTACCATCACAATTAGTTTTTATATGAAATGAGTCCAATTGGAAGGCATTGCATTTCCCCTTTCGGGAGACAAGCTCACAGAAGTGCTTATTTTTTATGCGTTATGGCCTGATTATGGCAACTTACCGTAACTTACAAGGGCTCTCACTTAAAAATTCTGTTAAGTGAAACTTAACGTAACTTAACGGCACGTCGAAATCTGTTCCATTTTGATTCTCTAAGTTCTAAGTTCCGTTAAGTTAAGTTAAGTTGCCATAATCAGGCTTTTACTTTTGTGTAACACTTCACTCACAGATGCTTTATCGTAATTAAGAAAAACCAATAACAAAAATGAAGACGAGTTTCAAACCCGGGCCTCCCTGAAAGCTAACAAATAATAGCAAACATCTCTGCGCACTCAACTACACGCACAACATGTAAATGTGTTTTCAAATTTTTATTTGAATCAAATTTGTTACAATCCTTCAAACAAAATTATTTTCTAACTTGTATAGCTCATGCCAGATTATTTGCTTAACACGTTGCCTAAGCACTTCTCGAAAGCTATGCACTTCTGGAAGCAATCGTAGTGTTCGTAGTGATGTTTAGATGTGCTTTGCACTTGCTGAGGGGCTGTTCTGTAATACCTTATCAAGGGAAGGCCTTGCCAAAACTGCTACTGGGTTAACATATTCGTATGTACGTATGTATGGATGTACATATATTCTAATTTATGTATAAGTAAATTTTCGTGTCATCTAATAAATATAACTGCACGTGGGTGGATGTTATTTTGTTTCGAATTAACATGCTCGCTCCGCGCCACCTCACTGCCCCCGGCTACTTATTGTAAAGTTCTCGATTTCTCTGTGTCTACTGCTTCTTTTGTATGTACATATGTATGTTGTATGTGAAATAAATGTACGTATAAAATATTTGTGCCATGCGCTGTCTCAAACAGCATTGATAGAGCGATTCTTCTTCCTGTTTTAGTAGAGAAGAAAAATTAAAATTCATTGAACCATAAAGATGAGCTTATTCATAACCGCGTGGTAAGAACTTACTTAGATTCTATATACATAGTATGTACTGTTTTGCGTATTATACTAATGCTCGAGAAAATTAAAAAAAGGGCAACTTCTGGGGCGTATCATTTTAGTATAGATATAGAGATTTGTCATTTTTTGAATTCTTAGTTTTATGAATCACCCTTTATAAATAAGCTTTAGATATTTGGCTATACGAAAAACTATGTTATGTTAAGTTAGCCATCTTCCCCCCTTTCTTTTACGTTTCAGAGCTAGGAACGAGTAGCGGCAAACTCAGCAGAGAAGTAATAATTCATTTTTGTATCACCGAATATAATCCAAGCACAAAAACAAATACTGACGAGAATGATTACTGTCTATTGAGTGCGAACGTAATTCCGTAACTGCTATAAAAAATTTGGAAATTCGCCTCAAATAAACCTTAAGTTACCGATGCCGTGTGAACAGGAATAGAATTTAACCAAATATCTATGTTTTCAAAAGCGTATATGTATGTATGTAAACCCAAGAAAGCTGGTTTAAGTCCCACTAATAAAAATGCTGCTCGGATTTTAAACTAAAAAATTTAGAAAAATCGCTTATTTAACTTATTTTAAAGTTCAAAGTTCTTTGTTCCGAAAATGATCATCATTAAAAGAAAGTCTAATGAACTTTCGATAGCACTTAAAATTTTCAACACAGCACACCGAGGACCAAGGGCACCTTACTTTCATCAGCTGTAAATCGATTTACTTATGGGCAAACAGAAAAAATTCGATGCGTCAACAAACAAACAAACAAATATCCGAAAAAATATTGTATAAAGACAAACAAATGCGAAATTTATTTATTAGCAAACACTGACGTAATACAACAGACAACACACCTCTGACAACACTTTTGAATGCAAGGCAAGTGAAAATGAGCGTTTTTAAACAATTAAAAATAAAACAAAACAAAAAACAACACAAATAAGCACTAACACTGCACTAAAAAAGCATACGTAAAGCAAAAGGTAATAATTGATATGTCCAATTATGCAACGCAAGTATAAATAAATACTTGAAATATTGCGCACTTGACATTCAAAAAAATGCAAGCGCGAATGCGCACAAAGGAAATGAATAATTTAATAACAGCTTTAAGAAAAAAGGAAGAAAATGCAGAACCATCCGATAGGCATATGAAATACATACATAAATAAGTACGGGCTTGTAAAAAAAAAAAAAAAAAAATAAAGGCATCATGAAGCTCTTCTTATAATCGCGTTTCACGAATACATAAAAAATATAAAAAAACTTACGAAAGTATATGTCTCTTATAAGACAGTGTGCACAGCGCATCAGCTATGACAAACGACAATCAGCTTTATCATAATCAAGAAAAAAAGCGTTGCAAAATGGAAAAAATCGCAGCAGTAATAAATCCATGTAAACACCTCACGGGCATGGCAATTACACGCACACACACAAACGCAGAGAAGGTGGGCCGACGAAGCCCGACTGTTTGCGTCACTAATGACAGCGGAACAGAGCACAGTTGGCCGATTTTTTTTTTCATAAGGTACACAATTCAACATGAAAGCTAAAGGTGGAGAGGGTGGAGAGAAGTGTGAAGGGAAAATGGTAAATCGAGCGACCAAGAATACACTCATTTCTCACTTTGCCCTTTGCTGCACACACCTCAATGCGATGCCTCAATGTTTTCGCGTTTTCTGCTGAGGAATATAGTCGCACTGGTGACGAAAATGAAATTGAAAGTCTTTCAACAACAAAACACGCGCCCCCACACGCGCGCCAACACACTTACTTACACTTGGCTTTAAGAACTTTTTGAGAGGCATAAAGTTGCCGACAAGATGACAAGAAGAAGAACAACAAAAAACTACGGAAAGTGCTGTGGTGACAGTAGAAGCAATCATTTGGTAAGAGAATGAGCGCTTAACTAACAGCAAGCAAATTCAAATGATAAAATTAGGGAGAAGCAAATAATGTAAATTAGTGGAAATGTATTCTAGAAGTCGAAATTCATTCTAAGAAATACATATGTATGCATGTAGTACATAAGTATGTAAATCAATTGAATCTGGTGCCTTAATTGTGCAGTAATATTGAGAAACAAATTGTTCATTTCCATTTTCTTTATAAATTCCTTACAAAATTAATTCTATGCTAGATCCTGATTTAAAAGAACCAAGCCTACCAGCTGTTATAAGAAATCAGTTATTGCCTTTTTTGCTGTTATAAAAATTTATCGGTATCGTTAAAAAACGATATTTAGATGCTGAACAGAATTTATCTTCTGTGGCGACACGACAGACAAAGCGTCAACGAAGAAGCTTAGCTAATTTTCCATTTCGAACGAAATGAGAACATCAAAGAAAACTCGGTATAATGGAATGGGCAAAAATAAATGGCAAATAAGAAAAAATTTGAAAAGGATGAAAATGAGTTTGACGTTGGTTGCTAAGTGAAACGTTTTCTTTTAAATTAGGTGAAGGCGAAGGCGCAAACACTGCTACTCCGTATGACATAAAACAAAATGAAAAAGAGACGAGGTGAAAAAAAACGCAGATGCTAAGATGAATGAGTGCCAAAAAAAATTAAACAAATAAAAAGTGAAAAGTTTAAATGCGTCTAAAGGACGACGTAAACGACGACGAGGAAGAGTGAATAGATTTAGCGGGTGACAGTGCATAACAACAAACTACACCCACTTGACAAGATCACAAACAAAGCAAAACAAAGTATCTACATAATTAAACATTAATTTTAATTATGCATATAACACTGAAAAAAGAGGAAAGCTAAATCATAGCACATATACATACATAAGTAAGTAAAATTATATACATACAAACATATATCAGAAAAATAACTATTTGGTGCAACACAATGATCAATTTGATAACGCACTGTAAAGCTGCATAAACCATCCAATTAGGACTGAAAGCTGTTTGACTTTGTTCCGCGACCATTTGAGCATTAAAACATTAATATGTAGATAGTTACTGTCACTCACACAATCAACACACTCAGGGCCGAACTTAAATAACCTATTTTGGCACAAGTAAAAACACACCCAAAGCAGGATTGTGGAGCAGTAGGAGCAAGATTGGTCGAATTATGAGAAAGAAGGCGAACGGAACTGTACAGGTAATTAAGAAGTTGCACGAACAAACAAAGCGCGATATTTGCAAAACGAGCACATGAAAAGCAGAAGACAAGTAAAGCACACAAACCGCCGCTACAACCCAGCATCCAATCCCTCCCATCATCCCCACTCTGCAACTACAAATCAACAGACGCATATAGTAAATTGAAAAGGCTGTGGGTGTTAGAGGCGCACGCAAACGTGATTCGAGTCTCTCTGAATGTCTAACTGCGAATTCCATGGAAATTTGGCGCCGCCAATAATCCCATTATAAGTTCAAAAGGCACTTTGCCAGAAAAATCATTATAAGCGGAGAATGAAACGACGAAGTGGGGAAGCCGTTTTTAAAACGATGAGAATATTTCATCTAAATATGAAGCAATTAACTAAAATAAATATAATATAATTTGTATTCGAGAAATTCTTGGTGAAATAATTTGGAATGTTATTAACAGCTCCACACGAAAACATGCATTCAAAGGGGATAATTTTCGTCAGCGGATGCTTCAACTGTCATGTAAATTTTAAGTAAGAAGCTCGTTGCTTTTTTCCGATTTTCATTTCGTTAAACTTACTAAAATAATCTTTCATTTGCCTGTTATGCAGCAACGGTCATCTCATTTGCTCAACTGCATTGCGCAACTACCGTCACCTTTTACCAGGAGAGAATGATCTGTACATTCATTATGCGGTGATGCATCATCCATAATGGAGCGCATTCCTCATGCAGTTTATTATTTTAAAACTAAATGCGACACTTAAAACTGAATGCGCAGAGCACAGAGCTTTTTTTTAATACATACAATTTGTACTACCAGAATAAAAGAGAGCGGCAATGCTTTAGAAATTATTGAAGAAATACATAAACATGATAAAAAAACATAGTGAGGTGCAACCGTTCTCCCGAATCGAGTTAGAAGTTTGCCAACATAACAAAATCATATAAAATTAAAAATTAAATAAAAATTATTTGCTCTAAACTGGCGTTGTTTGAGATTGAGACTAAGAATTAGTATGTGAGTTTGAGTTCAAAATTTTAAAATTATAGTGTTTGAAAACGTCAAAATGCTAAAAGTTTTGCGCTTTCTATATTAATGTAAAACATGCACACTATTGAATGGTAATAAGTTTGTACATATGTATGCTACATACTCGTATAATAAAGTTTTTAACAATAAAATGCAAATAATTAAAGTAAGAAATAATAATTTTAACGATATAGTTAATATTCAGAATGTATTACCTATACTTTTTTATTAAACACTAGCAAAGTGTGGTCTAAAAAAAAATACCATTTTTTGTTTGGTTTACCCGAATCTCCTCATCCAACAGCCTTTGCTTTTAGTGTTTGTACCGACCTTTGAAATTACAAAAATCTTAAGAATTCTTTCTGGAATGTTTTTTTAATAAGACTTTCTCTTTGGAAGTTGTATTAGATGATTTTCTATTGGACCTGCAATTCCAAAGCAGACGAGGTATTTCCAAAGCAACTGAAGCCAAGTAAAGAAAAAAATCGCAATCTCTCAGAAAACTTTTCAAAAACACCATACCTCAAAATTTGGTTGAAGAACGCCCCATCTCAGCTGACGATTCAAAAACGCCCTATCTCAAACGAAAATACATTGAAAATGTACTGAGAGAGGGCGTTTTTGAACCGAATTCTGAGTTAGGGCGTTTTTCAATTAAATTCTAAAATAAGGCGTTCTTAAAACAAATTCTGAAATTGGGTGTTGTTGAAAAATTTTGTGAGATAGGGCGTTTTCGAACTGGCCGATCTTCCACTCAGCCATCGATATGTAATTGGCAAGATTCTCTGCATTTATTTCTTTAAAGTCGCATTTAACGGCACATTTCTTGAACACACCCTTGACAACTACAAACATATTATGTACCTACCATACAATGACATTGAAATATGTACACATTGTCGTCATGTCTGTCTACAAGCCGCTAAGGAGTGGCTAGAATAGATGGCTGATTAACTTATTGGTTAGTCGCATTCATACGCGGGTAAACAAATGGGAAACCACACACCAAAACACACAAAAAGAATTCGAGAGTTATAGAAAAACAGGCGAGTTTTATGAGAGCACATAAACTAGACAAATATGTAACTATTTTCATTTAATTAACTTTCCCATTCAAATATTTTACGAAATCTCGTATATGGAAGCAATTAAAATTAAATTTTTATGTAGCTGTAAAATAAAGTTTTTTATTTGAAGTAAAATGTGGACACTCTTCTCTCATACGCCGCGGACACCTAAGTAACACGCTTTTTTGCTCCATATTTCATACAAAACATCTTGCGCATTTTCATTTGACCACTCATTATTTCGCATTTATCCATCGATTTTCTTCATCAGTAACTTGATTTTTTTTTTTTTTTTTTGTAACAGAACAGGCTTTAGTAAAAATGCAAATATTTGGCACAGAACTGGTTTTTTGTTTTAATTTTTCTTCTGTTAAAGTTTGATTTTTTTTTCATTTTTTCATGCAATAAAAAATAAAAAAAGCTGGAATGATTAATAAATTTTTCAGAAACTATACGCCCTATCGGAAAATGATGTATATACGGTGTATGGAGAATTTCATTTGCCCTAATTTATATTAAGATTTTTAAATTGGTTCGCAAGATATACGGGATTAAAAGGAACCAATTTTTGCTTTAAGCTGAATAATGGTAAATTGCAAATACATATCTCGAAAACGTATCCATAGAAAAAAAAATTAACCCGATTTTCGGAATCACCAAGCAATGCTACATAGAAATTGCGATAGTGGCGTCTGGAGAACAAAAACCAAATTAAAATTTGTGATCCAGTGTAATATTTATGTATGCATGCATGCGTTTTTTTTTACCTTAACAAACTGAGTTCGCTACGGGTGTTGCAATCGCAACTATTCTCCGATACTTTAGGTATTCCTAATATAAAAAATTCAACGTCCAACAAATCCACAATTACGTTAATGTATGCAACTACATGTGTATACACCGAATCGCAATAAAAGAGAAGGTTCTGCGGCACAATTAGCTGGACACTGCTGCCGACTTTGCCGACTACTGACGCGTTGCAACAATTTACACGTTTTCACGTCTTCTCTAACTAATATTACGTTTTTTTTTTTTTCTTATGATCGTTGGCGGCAGACTTTTCCTTTGTTTGCTTTCTTTTATCAATTATTGCACTTCAAATGTGAAATTTTTCGCACTACAACACCGCTACTATGAATGTGAATGCGTATGTGTGATTCTTTTTGCAAATGGAGCTTTGTAATAGTAAATTTTTGCTCACAATTATCTTCTTTGCGTTCACGCAACACCGACAAGAAACATGCTAACTCGCTTCTCACCGCAACTTAACTACCAACACGCCAATTGGCCAAACTGGAGTTGAGCATCGAAAGCTAACGAACCGAAACTCACAATATGGCCACGAACGAAATGAATGTGGATGGCAACGAGATGACGAATGAGCGCCACAGCCAAACGGTCGAATCAATGAGAGCATCTCGTCAGCGAAACTTTTAGCAACGATTGTGCGCCGTTTCGTCGCTGTACTCGTTGGGTCGGGATGGGATCTGGTACTGGTACGCGCGAGGCAGAACCAGCTAGAATACACAGGCAGCTTGTTTGCAAAAAGCGTGGGGACAAGCATACCAAGGAGGAAGACCTCTTTGCAGCTTTGACGCTGCTGCCACCGTTGCCGTCGCCGCCACCACCGTGGCTGCAACTGCAGCCTGCCGAAGTGTATGTGGACACCAATCGGAGGAATGTGCTGCAATAACAATGGAGCTGCCACTGTAGAATTTTAAATCGGCCCGTATAACCCACTGCTGCTGTCTATAACTGAACTTAACGGAGGC
>NW_023461580.1:0-24777 GCF_013731165.1 Rhagoletis pomonella
AATCAATAAAAAGATTAGAAATCAGAACAGATGTGTTTTAAATAGGCGCCAACGCTCTTTTATTCTGCGAGAAATAAGAAAAGATGTGACCATAAGTGCGGTTAAGCTTTCTGCTCTTTTGTATTCTAACTTCGAAATAAGTGTAACTGCACAAACAGTACGAAATTACATAAGAAAACTCGGATTTCGGAGCAGAGTCGCGAGAAGAAAACCTTTTATCAATGTAATTAATCGAAGAAAGCGTATAATTTTTGCAAAAACATATAAAAATAAGGAGTATCGCTTCTGGAAAAGGGTTATTTTCAGTGATGAATCGAAATTCAACTTGAAAATGTCAGATGGAAGAGTTAAAATATGGAGGGAGGCAAACACCAGCTTGCATAAACAAAATCTTATGCCCACGTTTAAACACGGTGTATCATCTGTGATGGTTTGGGGATGTTTCAGTGCTTCGGGAGTAGGAAATTTGCACTTCATTGATGGAATAATGAATGCTAAGAAGTATATAGACATACTAAAGCGAAATCTACACCAAAGTGCGGAAAAATTGGGTTTAGGGGGTCGTTTCATGTTCCAGCAAGATAATGACCCCAAACATACGGCTTTAGATACGAGGCTTTGGCTATTGTATAACTGCCCTAAGTACCTGAAAACGCCACCTCAGAGCCCTGATATAAACCCAATTGAGAACTTGTGGTCTGTCTTGAAAAATTCATTAAAAAGTTATACCATCAGAAACATTCAAGACCTGAAAAGAGCATTACGTAAAGAGTGGGAGAATATGAGTCCAAAACTGACAAAAAAATTGGTGAAATCGATGTCGCGCCGCTTACATGCTGTTTTAAAACAAAGAGGATATCTGAATAGCTCAGTGAGAGGGGAGACCAGTATGTTTGCATGTATGTATATAAAAAAAATATTTATTGGACCAAAAAGTAGTGGGTAGGCACTGTGGCCAATGGTAATCAACTATTACCACCTCCGCATGGTTGTCCGCAGAATGCTCCGGAAGCAGTGTCCGGAGGATGCATCCGACTAGGCAGAGCATACTTTGAAGTGCCATCTAATTAGAACTTAAGAAAGTTCAATTACATGGCAGTTGAGAAGTGCATGTGCAAAAATTTCCTAAATTGCATAAAGGAAATTTTTGCACATGCAGCAGTACATAGCATGTATTTAGGCGCCTGGTGTTAGCAGACGCGCCTAAACATACCGGCCCCCCTAGACGATTTAGTCGTCTATTGAATGTGACATAGCCGCAAATATCCGGCTCGAAGGACCATGACTAACTCAATGAGATGGGAGACCAATATGTTTGCATGTATGTATGTATATAAAAAAATATTTATTGGACCAAAAAGTAGTGGGTAGGCACTGTGGCCAATGGTAATCAACTATTACCACCTCCGCATGGTTGTAAGCCATGCAGAGTCCGCAGAATGCTCCGGAAGCAGTGTCCGGAGGATGCATCCGACTAGGCAGAGCATACTTTGAAGTGCCATCTAATTAGAACTTAAGAAAGTTCAATTAAATGGCAGTTGAGAAGTGCATGTGCAAAAATTTCCTAAATTGCATAAAGGAAATTTTTGCACATGCAGCAGTACATAGCATGTATTTAGGCGCCTGGTGTTAGCAGACGCGCCTAAACAATATCCAACAAAATATTAATTTTATTATAACAGGCTGTTTTTTGTCCTTTAAATAGTGTACGAATATGAATTTTGCAATGTATACAATTTTCAATTTGTAAAAAATATTAAATTTTCTCAGAATATTAAATTTGTTAAATAAATTAAAATATATATATGTTTATACCTGAAATGACATATAAGGTTATTCATCTCATTTGATAATGTGTTTGTTATCAGCAAAATTGGTATAAAACATGTGGTGTACGAATATAGATTTTGCATACTGTACATTAGGGTGGACTTTTTGTTGTATGAAAAATTTGAAATGCATGAATCCAAAAGTTTTCGCAAAGAATAATGTGAGGGTGGGGATATAAATAAATACGTAATTAGTTTAAAAGCCTTCAGGTGATTCCTAGAGGTTCCGGGTTGAGCTTTTTCGACCAAAAACGTCGCAATTACACCAATTTCTATTATTTTGCATTTCTTTTTTTTTAAGTAAATATTAGAAAAATTCTACATTATGCTTAAATATTATTATTATTAAATATATTAAATGATATATTGATATAAATGATGATTTCATATTTTTCTCAGCTTTAATATTATCGTTCACCATGGTTTTTCAATCAATGTCAGACTTTTTAAGCACTTAAAAAAGGTAAATGTATTCAGTTTTCAATAAAAAAACAGTTCAGGAATAAAAAATTGGGTCTCATGGTCGTAAAAGCTGGAAAAATCAAAATGATCAACCCGGAACCACTCGGAATTTCTGGATCCGGAAAAAACAAATTTCATATTTGTTTTCCTTGCCAACCTCATGTTTTTTTCGTGCGAAAACTTTCGGTTTTTGAAAATTGACCAAAAAAGGCCACTCTAATGTACATATGTACACACAAATATATATACAACCATTCAAACATATGTACATACATGAAAACATTGCTGTCCATAAGTACACACATATGCCCATCAGTACATCAATGAAGCCCGTTTTCTTCATCATAAATATATCCATACAAACTAGAGGGCTGCATGAATTCATCCAAAACAGCTTATGAATTATTCATATACAAAACGAATGAATGATTTTGGCTTAAAATTTGTTTGAATTTGAGTGAATACCTGTTGTGATATATGTGTCGACATTACAATATTCAAACAAAGTGAAAATAAATTGAATTGAAATAAATGACAATTTTTTTTATGAATATCCAAAAATATTGTTTCTGTGCACATATGTACAAACATACATATGTATGTATGTGTGTATTGCTGCGCTCCTATTACAATACGAACAAATTTGTTTGTAGAAAAAACTTTAACCGAAATGAGTTTGAATGATTGACTGTTTTCCATTCATTCATTCACATGCTTCCATTTGAAGGTAGAAAATTTAAAACAAAATGTATATTCATAACTTACAAAATTCGAAACGCTGAGTGTTTTGTATGTGAAGTAAAATATTCAAATCTAATGTACTCTGTTTGGCTAGAAGTTTGAATGAATTCATGCAGCCCTCTAATACAAACATATGTAAATATGTACGAATGGACGCGAATATGCCCGCCGGGCAGGCGCCGTCCAGGTCTGATTTATACATATATTGCTTGGTAGCGGCAGAGCTGAAATGCGCAATGAGTTCGTTTATACGTACATACATATATATGTATACATACATTCAAACATACATATATACTCGTTCCCGTAATGCGTTGCTTTATATCTTTTTTCCCCTTCCCTATACTACCTATATCTTCCTTCTCACTCATGTAACGTTTTCAGTTTTAAAAATTTCACTCTCCATATTTGCGATACCGCCGCCTAATAAGTTTCACTTCAAAAACCTTTATATAGCATTTTCAGTTTAAATGAAACCATTTTCAAACTAAGCCAAACCTTTTTCAAATTAAATGAAACATTTTTCATGTTAAGCGAAAACTTTTTCAAATTAAATGAAACCTTTTTCAGATTCAGTGAAACTTTATTCAGATTAAATGAGACCTTTTTCAGATTCAATGAAACTTTATTCAAATTAAATGAAACTTTTTTCACATTAAATGAAACTTTATTCAAATTAAATGAAACTTCTTTTTTGGATTACTTAGAATTAGCTGTTACGTGTTGCTCTCCCTTACGGTCAAGGCATATTGAATACAGTGTTGCAGTAGGCAGATCATGTAATTTATTCATTTTATAAAACTTCAAATATCTCTGTTTTCGGGAGTTCATGTAAAGGATGATGTGAAAAGGAAAATAGAAATGGGACATGTCAAAATTATTCTTGAACCGAAGTTGAATGTTTCCGTGATTAGACTGTGCTCTAATCCATAGAGTTTGTTTAAGTTAAAAGAAAATAATTAGACAATTGTTATGCAAAAGCCAAATTTTACATTTCGCTTAAGCGAGTGAGTGAGAAGGGAGAGTATTTGTACTTTATTTCCCTTTTCTCCCTTAAGAAAATAATAGTTGACAGCTTTGAATTCGTGTAGCAATAGTCAAAATATTCTCCCAGTTAAACATCATAATCGGCGTTATCGACTCCCTGATATAAGTATGGTGTCGATAACGTCGATAACGATGTGTAACTGGGAGTTAAGGCTCTGTTACGTACGTGTTTTTACGTAGAAATCAAAAACCAACAGACTTCTACGTATGTATTGCTGTGCGTTGGGTAACAGCTTACACGCGAAGCTTATTTAACAGATTCCTTATGTGACAACTCTCAAGCAATGCCAAGTATGCATAACAGAGCTTTTAGTGTTAGCCAGACATGGTGCAAACGGGTCTTAATAGGTTAAGTTGATTTCCTGTTCCTTAATTTAAAAATATTTAATACTTAATTTGAATAAAGTTTCATTTAATTTGAAAAAAGTTTCATTTGGTTTGAATAAAGTTTCATTGAATCTGAAAAAAGTTTCATTTAATTTGAATAAAGTTTCATTGAATCCGAAAAAGGTTTCATTTAATTTGAAAAAGGTTTCGCTTCATCTGAAAAAGGTTTCAATGAATTTGAAAAGGGTTTCGCTGAACCTAAAAAGGTTTCATTTAATTTGAAAAAAGTTTCATTTAAACAGAAAATGCTATACATCAAATTAGGCAGGGTATGAACATAGAAGATGTTAAGCAAAAAACAACCAACTTCAATTTTAATCAAATTTAGAAGTATGGTTAATTTCTGCATGGTCCAATGATAGTATCTAAACGAAATTAGTATGGAACCATCCTTGAGGTACCATATTTCCGATAAAAAAAATCGAAATCGGTTCACGTGGTCCCAAGTTATGCGGTAACATAAGAAAAAAGCAATTTTTGAGATGAAATGATAACCTCCCTTTTTTTGAAGTCGGTTAAGAAGTTACGGAAATTTGTTGTTAACGAAGAGATGCCGATATCTTCAATGAGTTTTGTTGGCCTTAGTCCTAAAACTGTCACCCCAATTTCTAGAAGTTTGTCGGCTCAAAGTGTTCCATGTATTTTATATGGGAAAAAACAACTTTTCGTAGAAATGGTATAGAATTCTTAAAAATCAATATGGACACATGTCCTTCACTTTATTTATTGGGCTTTTTAATTTTTTATTTATCTAATTGTATCCTTGGTAATATTGTAAAATATGAGCCAAATCGGACCTTAAGCTCGATTAATCAAAAATATTTTGACTCCAGCAACTCGGAGCATATCACCCAAATTTCATTAAAATCGGATGCACCGCGCAGAAGTGCCTACGAGAAATGCATACGGTTGCTAACACACATTTGTATACATTAGTATGGGTGTCACCCAGTACTACATTAGTTGAAATTAAACTTTTAATTGCACACGGCAACTAATTTAATTGCAATTACTTTTTTCATAGCAATTAACCTACTTATAAATGAAATAAAAAATACGGCGCAGTCCTGGGATATGGATGACTGCCATATCCATGTCCCTTGCCTATATTGTAGCTGAAGAAAATCACAACTAAAAATTAATAATTGTTAATTGCTACTGCAACAATTATTTAATTGTTACTTGTTATTCTCGACAATTACAAGTAACAAATTGTTGTTTGTAGCGGTAGCAGTTAACAATTAATTATTAATTGTCCTTACAATTAAAATTTGCTCAACACTGGTGTCACTATTGTCCTCTGAAAAAGATCTTGAGTGCTACAGTATGTCGTGAGCCATTATATGACCATCCTTAAATGAAGATTTGGTGAATTGAACCTTTACTTGCCTTGTTATATTTTTTAATAACTAATCTTTAATATGGGCCACACTAAAAGCTCCTTACAAATACGTATTTGTCCCACACGTGACATACGAATTTCGGATTATTTTTATAATAAAGTAATAATTTTTGTCGTAGTTTTTGCTTTGTTAGTTCACACAGAAAAGTGAAATAAACTCGCAGTTTCCGTAAAACATACTGCTCCAAAAGGCAGGTTCTCTTTTTTTCTCCCACCCGTGACAGAAGAAAAAACTCAGATTCCCCATATAAAAGTAAGTTGGACTTTTTTCGTATTTGCTGATAACTCATATAATAGTGAATTAGGTGTAGCTTTATCAAAATGTAGAATTGTTGAGTACTTTATACTCAAATTCAAAAGAGAAAGAACAGTTTTACTTCACAAATGTCCCACTCTTGACGGTGGAATACCCCTAATTCATATGTATGAGCGCCTGGTATGGGGAAATTAAAATATAATCTTGTGCATACATAGAAAAAAGATGGTTCGTTACATAAATTTGGCTTCAAGATTTTTTTAAATATGCAGTTGGCTTTAAAAATCATGGACTGAACAACGAAAGCTGTTGCGTACCTTTGGTCATATGCAGTGCCGGATTTACCCATTTTCCGCCAATAGGCTATTCAAATTTTGCCGCCCCTACCGACTTCTGCAATTCGATACCCTAGTTCACAATCATATTAATTGCAATTTTTGTATCAATGAAGTTGTAGCTTTATGAGTTGTGCATTATCTATCATGGTAATTACACAACTATATTCCCATAATTAGTTTGATTATAATAGATTATTTTCGCAACCCAACAAATCTAATTAAGATTGCATAAGAACAAGTAAAGAAGTATAAGTTGGTGCGAAACCGAACTTTTATACCGGGGGAACGTATAAAATATCCATTTTTCACCTTTCAGTAAACTGCATAACAAGAAAGAGTATTTTTCCCAATGTCAAACAGTTATATATTGAAATAGTTGAACCAAGTTTGGCGGAAATCGATAAGGCGGTTATCAATAATTTATGTAGTCATAAGTGGGTGGTGCCACGCTCATTTTACAAAATCAACAATCTTGTGTCTTATTAAGAGATTGTTGTAAGTTGGGGTCTTTATTTATTGAAATATCGGAGTTTTCGTATTTCTCTAAATTACCGTTATACGGTAAGTGGCGGTACTTTTAGTCCGATTTCAAAAATTTTCAACATGTTACTTTTTTGCGCCAAGGTTGATAAGTGTGCCGAGTAGCCCATCAAATTTTAGTGTAGTAAAGTGTAATCTTGCATCTTAAACGAAAATATTTAAATATGAGAATACCTTCAAGAGCATGCGTAAAAAGAGTTATATAAAATCAGCGCAATTAATTATACTAAAATTTATTGGGCAATAGAACTGGAAGACTTATAAGCTCTGATTTAAAAGATTGAAGTTTTTATAACAGTTTCTAGAATTCTACTAAATTTCCAACACAGTTAGAAACGTGAATTTATTTGTTTATGTTATAATACTTATGTGCCATCCTTAAATAAAAAATTTACGAAAACTATTTCACATGGAAACCATTGTGAATATTCAAAATTCTATATATTCTTATTAGATGCCGGAGAGTCTATGTATTACATTTCAATACATTTAATACAATTTAAGGTGACAAATAAGCATTCAATCTATCACTGTATTCACATTTTTAACACGACTAAGTTTAGATTTTTAATGATAAGTAACACGGAAATACCCGTTATACGTAACAAATATAAATTATTTTTAATAATAACGGTTTTAGAAAATGAAGGAATAAATTACACTTTATGTTCCTAGTTTTAAAGCACAATTTGCCCCAAAATGTAAATTAGTGCAAAACAAATAGCTATTTAAACATAAAATGAAGTATTTTTTATTTACAAAATTGTATGCGTGCTTATTCAAAGAAAAGGCTCTATACTATACTTCTTAGAACCAGCTCAAAACCAACCACATTTGTTTTAGCCCAGAGGTGACCTTTTTTGAACTATCTAGAAACTGAAACTGAAGTTCTGAACCAGTTTGATTTGCTGTAGGGTGAGTTTCAACCGTCCAGCTCTGCATCCCTTTCGCAGTAGTTCAGAGACAGTTCTGAAATTTGTAGGGCGGAACTAGCGCCTTGCCAGACTGTCCCTAAATTTTGCTGCAGGGCTTATGTAATTGGGCGCACGGCTGCATTGCGCAGCTACGCTTGCGATGATAATTCTGCAAACTCTCATACGACTAGGTTCAGACCAGGAATGGAATTTCAAAATTTCCAAATGGGCCTAATGGTATTAAAAAATAGTGCCGAAAAGAAGATGAAAGTGCCCCAAAATTAAAATTGCTTTCTCTTTAAGGACTTTTAAGAACAATATATTTTTAAAAATAGTGTTTCTTAAATTCACTGGAGTAATATAATATTTATTAATTAATTAAATTATTACAGTAAATCACTTTGATAAGGGATTCCATATATATATACATAAATTCATAGTAAAATAACAAAGTATTTATTGCAATTACCGAGGGGAAATACACCGAAATATAGCTATTCTGACATTTTACAATTATATCTAACTATGTACCCAAATGTGAAATAATGGCGGTGAGACATTTTGACCAGTTTCGCCTATTCTTTTCATTCATTACTTTTTTATTGATTTTGTATAAAAGTCTAACCTATAATATAACAAGCACCAATATATATGTACACAAATCGACATTTCAAACTTTGTACACGAATTATAAAAGTTTCAGCTGGTTTTCGCAACAACAAACTTTTAACTCAGAATTTTTAGGGAGATTCCAAGTTTTCGATTTTATGCATTTTTCCCATATAAAGTGTGTTCCAAATTTTTTTAAATGGATGAAAATGTATAACACCATCAGCAAAAAATGTGAAATTAAAGCTCAATAGGATATGTCTTAAGATATATCTTAAAGAAAAACGAGCTTATCTCGGTGAAAATCCTCTCGAGCCGGCCTTATATACGAGCCTCTAAGAAATCGCCTTATGGGAGAAACGGCAGCAAAATTACTTTTTTTTTAAATATTATATGCCCCTTTTGAACTTTGACTTTAGTCAGTGTTTCAATAATATTTATACTAGATTGAAACACTGTATAGGTTAAGCACTCGTTTAATGTTCTATTAATTTACAACATTTTTAAGTAGTAATAAAATTATAGTTTAAAAAACTAAAACTTCCTTATTATAATTGCCATTCGTACTGTTATCAGGTATATAACTTGAGAATAGAAATCGCTGCATCTTTTAGGCGCATCAATATTACATAAGCCCTGTTCGCGTACGCACTATCCAGTAAATCCAGTACTAATTTTACTGGTTTTTTACTGGATGTCGTTTTCGTACGCAAAAACTGGCAAGAAACTAGCAAAAGAGGGGAAATTGAGAGAGCAAAAATGACAGCTGAACTTGCAAGTTTTACTGGACTTTTAATGGATACATTTTTACTAGCAACTATTTGCTAGTAAGAAAAACAGCTGATGGCATGATGCTTAATGTTATTCACATTAACAAAATAATTGTTTGTGGTTCCTTTAGAGTTGCAATTGACAAAATAAACCTATTTAAATTTATAATGAGATGGAAAATACTAGTTTTCTAAGAAAATTGCATTGGAAAATAACAAATTAATCAGCTGTTCATAAAACTAGCAACTTCTTGCTGGTTTTGCGTTTTCGTACTTTCTTGCATATTTCACTCATTGGGAGTAAATATTGGCTTACTCTCCGAAATTTGGTTACTGGCAAGTTACTGGATATTTTTTGCTGGAGAATACGAAAACACAACTATAGTTACATCCCGAGCTAATAAACGGAAGGTAATAATAAAAACGATGACTTAAGATGATTATAGCTTTTTTAATGTTATTCCTAACATTCGCATTCGCACATTCGTATTCCGCAAATTCGCATTCGCCTTTGCGTTCGCGAATCTGAAAAATATGACATTCGAAACCACCCTAGTGTAATTAAAGTATATTCCAAGCGACACTTTTCAGTATAATGGAGTATCTGCATGTTATTTTATTATAATGATTGCGTTTATTTATTATATCTAATAAATGGAACTTAGTGGGGATAATATTGATTAATGAGAAAAGTGCGCGTCTGGTGAAGACTGAGAAGAAAGAAAAGCAGAAAAAACAATATAACTTTTTAATTTCTTTTAAATGTTTTAATTCGCCATTATAAGGATATTAATAAGAAACCAAAAACATCAACACGTAAATAGAATAAGAATATGTATGTATGTATGTATTACTTAGAAGAAAACTCAATAAAACGAAGATCTGCATTTCATATCCATGCACACATATGTTTATATGTGTGTATCTATGTGCATAGTTACCCTGCAGCGGGGTCGGTTACAATTGTCGCTTTCGTACTAGTTACATTACCAGTTCCAATAGCATATTATGCTCCAGGTAGTAAGAAATCGAGCTATTGGTTACATATTGCACCTTCTGAAGGTGATTGGTCGTTTTAATTTGATAGTGCTCCCTTATTACATAAAGGAATTTGTTATTTATCATTTAAATACAAATAATAAATTTTGAATACTTATCCATGTTCTGTTTCCCTCGTTTGACCACCACGCAAATATCGGACTGAAAAGTAAAAAAATAAAGCAATACAAATGTAGATACCCCTTTTTACATAACTACTACTTTTTAAATTTTTTTGGCTCCTTTTCAAATCTTTATCTTCTTTACTCTATACCAGGGGTGGGCGAGGCCGAGGCCGAAAAGAGCCACACATAAATTCTAAACGCTACAAAGAGCACAAAAAAACAACAAAAGCAATTATTAGAAATGAAAAACATTAACTTTATTATTATTCTAATGTACGTAAGATAGATATTAAAGAAAAATAAAAAGATCCCTTTGGCCAAGTTTTCAAAATCTGGTGTTACGTCAGTTAAAGCCGTTCGTAACAGTTCTGTTAAATTTTGGTTAGTCAATAGGTACGTTCGTTTAAAACCTCCAGCAAAAAATGTCCAACAGCAAAATCCGGCGAAATTTCATCTGTTCTCTCACAAGAGAAAAATATCCAAAATAGTACGCGAACAGAAAATTTGCAGAAACTTGCAAGTTAGACGAACAGCTGATTTTGTTTACATTCAAAAGTATACAATTGAAAACGTAAGAGAACAAATTCCGATGTCTTATCCTGACACATTTCACTGACTAAACGAATAACTTCTTACAAGTTTAATTAGTCGCATTTTACTATTCTAACTTCCAAACCATCAAATTCAATTTGGGGATTTGCGTAAATTCCAACCGGCTGTTTTTGATCACCTGTTTTCTTTTTGGCAAATTGCTAAAATTTTTCCAGCAGAAACTAGCGGCTTTCCCTCAAAATGAAATGTCGTTTTGGTCTCTCAATTTACCCTACTTTGCAAGTGTGTTGCGTACGCGAACAGAAAAAGCCGATAGTATTTATAACTTTAAATAAGTATCAGGTACGCGAATGCAACTAATTGTAAACGGTATTTTGACTACGAAATTCATTTTAGAGTACAAAGACTCACAATTACGCTACGAGTACCCTGCAGCCGACATCGGCCGAATTGTGCTCGACCGATATCGGCTATATGCGGCCGATAGGAATGAACACTTCTGATTATATGAGCGCTATCACACATAAATTCAAAAAGTTTGTTTTTCTCGTCCGATTTCAGGTGAAAATTAGCAAAATGGACTAATGGAAAAATTAACTTATTGGGTGCAAAACAAAAAAAATACCTATAAAATCACATGTTTAGAGTATGTCAATTAAAATTTGTAAAATATTTCACTTCTTACAAAATTGAAATTAAAACTAGATTTGTGCGTACAAATACGGTCGGCAAATAATCTGATTAAGTGTGCGCATCAGTTGGGACGGTCAAATTGTTCGGCCGAAATCGGTCGGCCTATCGGATGCAATGTACGCCCAAGATCTATACATAGAAGGTCGCGCAATCCGCGAAATAAAAATTGCCTCTCTCTGCGCATATCGTTTCAGGGCGATTTTTTACTTTCACGCCTTCATGCCGAAAAGCCACAAAACTTGATTTTTCACAGCGGCCAATTTTTTCGAAATTTGCTTTAAACTCGCGATATCTCAGACGTTTATGATTCGATTGATTTGAAATTTGTACACAATAAACTAGATTCTATTCTGAAGAAGATGAGTCTAACTGCACTTCTCAATACTTATTTAAAACTAAATGGCGGATATTTAAACATTTTTATAAAAATTAATGAGGTGATTTTTACAAATGCAAAAGTTGTGTTATGAAGTTTAAAATTTTTGTTTTGTTTTAATGCAGCATTAAAGACAAATATATACGGATATTTTTGGGAAAGTTTCAGGTTTAGCCAACAAGTAGTTCTAAAGTTATAACAATATTATGATGACACCCACGAGCGGTCGCTCGCCTCTAGATGAGAAATATTTTTACTGGGCACTTTTACAAGTAATTTTGGAAGTAATATTAAGTGAAATGCATACATAGTATGTAGGTCTGTAGAGCTTTAATAAGTTATATTACACGGATAAATTCATGCATTTCAACATTTCACTTAATATTACTTCCAAACAAAAATTCTAAACTTCATAACACAACTTTTGCATTTGTAAAAATCACCTCCTTAATTTTTATAAAAATGTTAAAATATCCGTAATTTTGTTTCAAATAAATATAAAGTGCAGTTAGACTCATCTTCTTTAGACTAGTATCTAGTTTATTGTGTACAAATTGCAAATCAATCGATACACAAACGTCTAAGATATAGCGAGTGGAAATGAAAATTTCTCAAAAATTTACCGCAGTGAAAAATCCGATTTTGTGGCTTTTTCGACATACAGGTATGAGTAAAAATTTTGTTAAAATTAACTGTAAATGTATTTTCGAATAAGCTAACGATTATAATTGGTTTGAAATCGCTTCACTTCATTTCAATTTTATGTTTTTTTACGCTGCTTGTTGTTTCCGCTGGTTGTTGTTTCCGCTGCTTGTTGTTTTCCCTGTTGTTGTCGCCCAATTTTGCGAGAAAAGAATAACGGACCTGCGCATTGCGCAACCTCTTATATATAAACCTTGATGTACGCCTAGAGTTAAAGCGCAGTTAGTCAACGACGTAGCGTAAACGTAGGTTGACGTACGTAGCAGCATATAAAATTTACTGTTGATAGAGAGGGAGAGAGAAGCAACGACAACGTCACCGCCATGCGGTGGTGAGTTTTCGTTAACACGCGAATCCCATAAGGTAGATCGTGTCTGCGTCAACCTACGTCTACGCTACGTCGCACAATGGGACTACAGCGGCCAAAAGTAATAAAAACGGATTAGCGAATTCTGAAAAAATAATTCCACAGGTGCATGGCAAAATATCCAGCTAGCCCAAATCAAAAACAATTTTTGATAAAAATGCATATTTGCAGTCATGACAAGAGCTTAAAGTAGTAGAGCGAAAAAATTAATTTGTAAGAAAAAATTTTGATTTTGTCGCAAGTAATTTGAATTAATTTTTCCACAGTTTTTGAATATATCTGTGGTCAAGCATTGCTTTAAATTTTTATAAATCTTTTGAAATGTATAAGACAGTCTACCTTGAAACTCTACATAATTTTGTGAGTTTAAATTTTTCGAGTGCTTACTTTAAACAGATTTATTTAAAAAGGACCTATAAAGCGAGCTAAATTATACTTAGGATAAGTAAACATTAAATATTCGTGTCATATCTCAAATAGTTCTAGCTACGAGGAACTGCGAGTTCAGCTTCTATTCTTCCCTTTATAGACCCACCTCCTGTAAAATTTATTGAATTTTTATTGTAGAGCTGAAGGGAAAGACTGATATGTGCATACAATAAATACAATGCAATATAAAATGGAAATTGAAGAAGGTGTAGATATTAATGACTCGCCAAACTTTAATCACATCCAACATTCAGCCAAAAATGGACGCTTCTCTGGACGAGATCCGTTTTCGATGGCAAGAGTCCTGCTTGCCTAAGCTCAGCTTTTGTTGTATAAAATGTAGGTAAAATTGAAAGTTTCAGTGTGAATGCATATCGTGCTCATAATTCAGTATGTAGGTACTGTAAATGGTTTCGTTTTGTCATTTTTAAAATGAAGAAATAGGAACTTCTTTAGAAATAAAATAAATATGCCGCCTCATTTTCTCCAAGATTCAAAAAATTTAGTACTTGGAGCCAAAAAAGTTGTGTAGGAGGTGGGCGCCGTAATAAGAAATTCTTTATTATCTTCCAAGTTGGAAAATTTTGACTTAAACGGGCAGAGCACACCGAATTTCATAAACTATTTTTTTTTTTTTAATTTGCGTCTGTTTTTCTAGAATTACTGGACGATATTGAAAACCAATTTTGACGATCTTTTATATTTATGCTGTTCTCGTTGAAACCAGCATATGCTCTAAATTTCATCAAAATCGGATAATATTTACTATTTGGGCCCACAAAAGCTGTGGGCGTGGTAGGGGACGTCCCACTGTGCGTCGTTGACTGTTTGAGCTTTTATACGTTGTACCAAAAGTTGAAAATATACGGCACGCAGCTGTTATCAACAGCGGATATTTTAAATCTGGTACTTGTTGCCGGAATTCAAGCAACGGCAAAGCTTTATGTAGCATTTCCAGTGCCTTCTTTTAGTTCCAAAAACCCCAACTCTTCTTCGCCTTTCTTAAAAAAGAGTATTTCGGATATTGTAAATTCATCCAAAATTATATTACATAACAAGTAATTTTTAAGCAAAAAACAAAACCGACTTCAAATCTCATATAAAAATTTAGGAGTACCGTTAATTTTTTCATGATCCAATGAACGGATCGAAACAATTGCTCGAATCGTAACATTCGTGCACGGATCGAAAATTACGTGATACCGTCAGTCGTATAAGCTGAATGGGATAAGGAGTACGCTCACGTATGTCATAATCCGAAAACTGTGTTTTTACGTGACGAGTAATACCATATCGTATGTGACGATTCGAGCCCAGATTAGAATGGGGTAGGGCTGCCAGACGTCCCGGTTTTCCCGGACATGTCCCGGTTTTAGACTATTTGTCCCGGTGTCCCGGTCCAACCTTAAAATGTCCCGGGTTTCGTTTAAGTGTCCCAGTTTTCGATTTGATTGCACAAATTTTGAATAAAAATGACCACACTGAGAGAAAAAACGCGTTGTAATATTAAGAAAAATTTTATGAATTTACTGGGGGAAATAACGCATAGTAAACACGAATATTTTTTATTTGATTATCGTTTTAAAATTTTCGTATTTAAAAACAATACTTTCATACCACGCACACGTGGTGTTGAATCAAACTGAACATTTGAATGCACATTTACATGTCTGGCTGTAGCACATGTCTGGAGTGCACGAAGATGCTTGCCACAAATTGCTAATTTCCAGAGCGTCAGGGTTCAAATCCCATTACAGGCAGCATGGAATTTAAATATATTTTTTTTTACTTAATTATGAAAAAGCAACCGTTAAGTGCAAAGCGCTTCATTTTAATATTGGCGTATTTGAATTGAATATTTCTATACTAAATACTAAAATTTGTATACTTAAATTTATTACGAGTTGGGTTGGTGCTCTTGCATATGCGAATTTTTTTTTAAATTTAGCACGTTTTGCACAAGCAATAGTTGATGATTAATATAAGTATGTACCTAAATACGTTAAAATGACATGCACAGAGTTTTACAATTATATTACGAAAAAAACCAAGAAGTTTTGAAACAAGTTCACAGCAACGAAACAAATGACTGATATTTTAATATTACCTTGTATTGGTTAAAGTATAAAAAATACATCAGTGCGCATATAGACCTCGATCCAAATTTAGATACGCCGACCGATATTGAAAACTCCATAGCCGCTCTTGAATCTACACTTAGAGCAGCCGCTAGCATTTCCACACCCCAGAAAGGTTATGTGCAAAATAAAAAATATAATTTAACCAATAGGAAAATTGAAATGCTTGTCTTGGAAAAACGACGCCTACGACGGATATGGCAGACTCATAGATCACCAGCATCAAAACAACTGCTCAAGGCGGCCACACATGCACTGACGAGAGCCCTCAAGAACGAGGAACAGTACGCACAGTACCGGTACATCCAAAAGCTCTCACCGACTAGCACAAAGCACTCGTTATGGAAAGCACACCACAAGCTAAATGCGCCAATAGAGACTGAAATGCCAGTACGGGACCACAATGGCAAATGGGCTCGGAGTGACGCAGAAAAAGCAAACACCTTTGCTTCTCATCTAAAAAATGTTTTTAGGCCAAACCCCGCATCTAATAATTTTCAACTTCCACCCGTACCCAATGTGTCAAAATTTGAGCCGCTGAAATTTGTACCTGAAGAAATTTCAAAAGTAATTAAGGATCAACTGCAACCAAATAAGGCCCCAGGGCACGACTTAATAACCCCAAAAATGATTATTGAGCTACCAAATTGTGCTGTACTTTGCATCTGTATGCTATTTAACGCAATCACTAAACATTGTCATTTCCCTCACCAATGGAAAAAGTCGACTATTGTGATGATACCAAAGCCCGGAAAGGACAAAACGCAGCCATCTTCATATAGGCCCATCAGCCTGCTACCGTGTATGTCGAAATTATTCGAAAAACTTCTTATGCTGCGCATCTCCCCACATCTGCAAGCCCGCAATATAATACCACTTCACCAATTTGGCTTCAGGGAAAAACATGGAACAATCGAGCAGGTAAATCGCATAACAACCGAAATCCGAACAGCGTTTGAAAAGAGGGAATATTGCGCTGCAATATTTCTTGACGTCGCCCAGGCATTTGACCGCGTCTGGCTAGATGGTCTTATGTATAAAATACAAATGCTACTCCCACAAAGCACACACAAACTGCTTAAGTCATACCTTTATAATCGAAAGTTTGCAGTTCGATGTAACACCACCATTTCTGAAGCCCATGCAATCGAAGCTGGAGTGCCACAAGGCAGTGTCCTTGGCCCGATGTTGTATGTCTTATACACCGCGGATATTCCTACAAACGACCGCCTGATAATGTCCACTTTTACCGATGACACTGCCATAATCAGTCGCTCCAAGTGTCCTCTACAAGCAACTGTGCTCCTAGGCAATCATATGGAAGCTGTTGCCAATTGGCTCGCAAACTGGCGAATAAAGGTTAACGAGCAAAAATGTAAGCAAGTTACATTTACACTGAATAAGAGTAACTGTCCGCCCTTGACTTTAAACAACGTACAAATACCACAAAGCAATCATGTCACTTACCTAGGGGTCCACCTGGACAGGCGACTTACTTGGCGAAACCACATAGTGGCTAAAAGGACTCATCTCAAGCTGAAGTCTAATTCTCTCCACTGGCTTATTAACTCTCGCTCACCCCTGAGTCTGGAGTATAAAGTGCTTATTTACAATACAGTTTTAAAACCGATATGGACCTATGGATATGAGTTATGGGGAAACGCGAGCAGCAGCAACATCGAAATCCTTCGTCGTGCGCAATCTAAAATCCTTCGAACAATCACCGGAGCACCTTGGTATATGCGAAATGAGAACATTCACCGCGACTTGAGAATACCAGAAGTACGAACCGAAATAGAACAACGGAAGACGAAATATGTATCGAAGCTTTTAGCGCACCCAAATCATTTAGCAAGATCTTTATTGCGTGTCAACAGGACCTCAAGACTACGTAGGAATGACTTACCAGCCCAGTCGTAATCTTTTCTTAGGGCCAGTTAAGAAAATACTCATCCCAACTAGGGGATGTAAATTAAGTGAATAGATTAAGATTCGAAAACTTATTGTTAGGCTCTTAGGCAGGGCAGATTCAATAAATAAAAACAAATTTAAAAAAAAAATAATAATAAAACCTTGTATTTAATGTTTTTTTTTTTGATTACTTATAAGCACCGTGCCGTACAAAATTATTGGCTGGGAGACTCTTTCATCTGATCACAAATTTTGAAAATGTAGTTTTTGAGCCAATTAGTAAAGTGCAAGTCTCAAGTTACCAGAAAATTTCGTTGATTTTTTGCAATTATTTATTTTTTGCTGGCAGTGTCTTCCACATACAAAAAAATTTCGAACATAGTTTGTATGGAAGAAACTCTCAGTAAAAACAATACTAAAAATCAACTAAATTTTTATGGGCTGCAAAACTTCATTTTCAAAATTTGTATAAAAAAGTCTGAATAGAAAGTTGCGAATTTGTGCAAATTTATTGCATTTTCACGAGTTTTGCACAAAGTTTAGAAATTTTATTTTTATGTTTTCTGATGTATTTAGTATAAACTGTATTTTTATAAGGAACAAAAAAGGTACATGCATTGTGAAAAATTCTCTGTGCTTTAGTTGTGATAAATTGTTTTGTTTTGCTAGTGTACGTTGTAATGATCTCATGATCGCACGTTTTTATGTTTTTTTTTTGTTTGTCAAAATAAAATTTTATTACATCCTTTCGTACGTAATTTTTGTCGAAACGAAAGGGAAGGGAGCGAGAGGCCTCTCCCCCCCCTTAAGTATCCCGGTTTGGCAACAGAGATATCTGGTAGCCCTAGTATGGGGCCACCTCTGAGACACTACCTTTCCGATGCAAAAACCATTTTCGAAATCGGTTGACGTGGTCCAAAGTTATGCGGTAACATACATACAAACAAATTTAAAAAAATATTCCGACGAATTGATAACCTCCTCCTTTTTTTGAAGTCGGTTGAAAAGGATTTATGAAGTATGCAAACGTGCATTTAAATAGTTTCAAATCGGTAAATCTTTTTTCCAAATCTGCTTTTAAATCATGTGCAATATTTTTTTCTAGCTATGGAAAAGGATAAAATATTATTTTTTTGAGATCATGAATAAAAAGACGTAGTTTAGTTTCTAAACTTAAAATAATTTGCGACAAATCAAAAGCATTATTATTCTTTCCTTGTAGAGACAAATTCAAGTTTTGCAAGTGTTCCATCATATCGGAAAAGAACATTAAGTCAGAAAGCCAATTTTAATTCTCCAATTGCGGGTAATGTTCCGATCTCAATTGGGGTATGTGTATATAAAAAGAATAAAATAAAAAAACAACACAATGGAAAAGAATGTCCAGCAAACAAATGTGTATTTTAAAAAGTAAAAAGAGGCAAAATGTTCTAAGCAAAGAGAAAGTAAAAAGAACCGCACTTTGCTGAACAAAGAGCCGCATTTGGCTCAAAGAGCCGCCTTTGCCCACCGTTGCTCTATACCAGTGGTCGGTAGTGTTGCCAGAGAAAGTCCCCTAAAAATCTTAATTTTTTCCAAAAAAAATTTTAAAATAAGATTTTAAAGCTAAAAAAAATCTTTTCGATCCCAAAAAATCTTCATTTAAAAATACCTAAAAAGAAACACAAAATTCGATATTGTCTTAACGGCTGTAAATAGCCCTTATTATTAATTCGTGCGAATATTTTTTTTATGTACATATGTTACCGCATAACTTTGGACTACTTGAACTGATTTCGATAATTCCTTTTTATCGGAAAGGTGCTACCTCAAGGGTGGTCCCATACTAATTTGGTTTAGATACGGTCATTGGATCATGAAGAAATTGACGATCAATTTTTATATGAGAATTGAAATCGCTTGCGTTTTTTGTTTAAAAATTACTTGTTTTTTTTTATGAAAGAATAGCTCGTTATCTACCAAAAACCATAAGTCCAAACTTCAATCTTTGTACAAAAGTTAAGAAAATTCGACAAAACTCCATAACAATTTTGAGCTTTTTAATTAGATTTTTTATTGATATTTTTTACATGGACGTTGTTTTATAAATCTCACCGCCCCTTTTTTTCTCGATATACATTTATCCATGGAGACCCATCAGCAAATGTTTCTTAAATGGCAGTTTACTTGAAATTCTCCATTGTTGTGATTTAAACTAGAGGGGATACAAAAGACCGTTTCTTCTTTTCCTCCAGTCTCTAGCTCTGCACTAGAGTATAAGTTTTAGTGTGCGAGAGAAGAAGGCAGATAATATTGTAGGGAATTTCCTATTTCATTTTTCTTCTTCCTATATAGTATAGAGCAGGGGTTAAAAAACTTTTTTCACCTCGGCACCCTTGTTGTGCTAAACAAATTTCGCGGCACCCCTACTCTTCAAATGTCTACGAAAACAAATACAATGCAAACTTTATGCTCCTTTAGCTTTAATGTGAGGACTGAAATTGTTTTGATGATTTCATTATTTCCTTTAAGTTTATTGGTAGCTTTGACAATTTTAGCCTGAAATCATTTGACGCTGAAAGCTTGCTGGTGTATTTGTTTTTAACCGACTTCACAAAAAGAAGGTTATCAATTCGTCGGAATATTTTTTTATTATTTTTTTCTATGTATGTTACCGCATAACTTTGGACCACGTTAACCGATTACTATAATTCTTTTTTAAAGAAAGGTGTTACCTGACAGGTGGTCTAATTTGGTTTAAATCCGATCATTGGATCATGAATAGATTAACGATAATCTTAATTTCTTAGATGGGAATTGAAATCGGTTTTGTTTTTTTTTTTTTTTGCTTAAAAATTACTTGTTTATGTAAGCATTTGTTGAAAATGCAGTCTCACCTAGAAATGTAAAAGTAAGGCCCCTATTATGAGTTGCATTCGACTGTGGTCGAAAGTGCTGCTCGTACGAATTTTCATTTGGTATTATGACGCTCATTCGATGAAGAATAGTACTATTGTGAATTTCGCTCGGTTAGGTTGTTTACAATAGTATATTTTTCACCGCTGAGAAGTTTTGTTTACAAATCGAGCAAACTAAATAGTGTGCTTATACATATGTATGTAAATTTGTGCAAATTAAAATGAAATAAAAAAGAAAGCGAGTTTATAAAAACGTGGTAAAAATGAGTTCAACGGAGTTTTGGTTCAACGATTCGTCGGAGGATGAGAGCTTGGTAAACTGGCCAGGAGTAGAAAATGTTCAAGAGGGTTTAAGTGTAGTCTTTCGAATTAATAAAAATTGTTTAAATTAGTGTCTAGCCGCCCCAAAGTAAAAAAACAAATGAAAATCATAAATTTTTCACAATTTTGTAACACATCGCTACACCATCGAAAGTAAAATTCTGTTCGACAGAAAATTCGATACCCAACGAAAATTTCGACACGGTTGCATAGCTCATAATTTCACTTTCGATGTTCGATCTTCGATAACCAGCGAAGAAAATAACGCTAAGAAAATAATTTTTACAGCCAATTTCACGAAAGCAATTTAAGTGATAAATGATTTTAATTTTTTGAATTTCATATGGAAATTGCTAGTGAAACCGGCTTTTATCAATTTTCTTAGCGTTAACTTCGAAGTTACATACGTTTTTCTGATTACTTTGTTTATTTATGGCGTTTTCATGCAAATTGCTGGAAATTGTAAAATATACATGTCACCAATAAAAAAAATCTCGACGAGCTAGAAAAAATCAGAGATGTATTTTACTTTCGCAGACCTCTGTTATCTTCGCAGCGCCATTCAATACGGGTTTTAAATCTAGTGGCGGCAACTTCCTAGTCGCCAAGGAATACCGAGGGATCATACAGTGACTTCTCGTGGCGTTTTCTGCCTCTTGCTTCATCCTAGGCATCGCTCCTTTCGTTTTTCCAACCACCGCAAATATCCGCACACTTGCTCCATTTCAAACCATTGTTCTGTACAAATTTGTCGATAGCTTTAAAATTTCGTCGCTAGTGGCGTAAGTCTGAAGTACTTCGTTCCTCTTCGATTTGCATTGCGAATAGGTACCTCACTAACACGAGAAAACTGCCTCTAAAATGCTGCGCTTGTTACGAGAACAGCCCAGCCAGCAAAAAATCCGAAAACGGGAAGAAAAGTGGATGAAACGCGGATAAGGTCTACAAAAGTACCGAAAGCGGTTGTGAAAAGGGTACATTTTCAGCTATTTTTCTGAAAATTTTCTGATTCAATTTTACATTGACAAAACGTACTCGGGAACTACGCTTAAGAGCGAAATATCCCTTTGCTGCAAGCTATTTGTGTTGTGTATGGGGTTTGACGAGACGCTGAAGGTAATTTGAATAAAAATCAAAATTTTTTGATTTTCTGACCGCCATGTTGAAGTTTAATCAAACCGCTTGCGTTGTGTATGGAAAGTCTGAAGAATTTGCCCGCACCACTAGTATACTCTAACCACTAGCGGCACCCCAGGGTGCCGCGTCACCCACTTTGGGAAGGCCTGGTATAGAGTCTATACTATTATATAAAATTGATTACATGGAATGCGTTTGTAACGATTTAGTTCTCAAAGTACTAAACCGGTTTTAATAATAATTATTTTTTTTTTTTAACGAAACACTTGTGGTACCAAACGAAGTGGCTTACTTATCTTTTTTATTCTTGGTAGATTGGGTGTAAAGTTACCAAAAATTACAAAGACGTACAAGCATAAGCCTATTTGGTCGCCAAATACAGCGCATTACTACGCGAAAATTCTGTACATCAATGCCGATCAAACGCGAGCTCACAAAGGCAAACGTGATGTGTATGAGCCAGGGATGATAAATGCGTTTTTTAATTTTGTACCAAATGGCAAAAAAAAAATGTACCAAATCAGCCGAAAAAGTACCAACCTATATATGTTTTTAAATTAGATAAATTTGTCTATAGGTACGTTCGTTTAAAATCTCCAGTAAAACATGCCCAGCAACAAAATTCCTGTGAACCGGTGAAATCTTTTCTCTCACAAAAGGAAAATATCCAGTATAGTATGCGAACAGAAAGTTTGCAGAAACCTTCAAGCTCTCTGAACATCTGATGAAATTTTAGTTTTCATTCAAAAATGTAAAAAGAAAAAATTCTCCATCAACCTAAAGTTCAGGCCTCCGGATCACTGTAGCAAGCAGAGGTAGCCGCTATACAGGAGGCTTCGGATTGCTTGTTCTGTAGTGTATTACCGCTACAATGCAGGGAACACTTGAGAAATTGCTCAAGGTCTGGGTACTCCCCTGACCTCAAGCGGTCTACTTCTGGACAGATGGGCGTTTAGCCAGCTCAGCGTGCGCTGGGCAAAGACCTTGGAATGCAGGGCGTCTAAGTCCTTCTGGTCACGTGTAGACCGAGGGCGGTCCAGGGAGCTCGTGAGCAAGTTACACTTCTAACTTCTGGTGGAAGTTCCAACTGGTCATTGCGTGATAGGTAAGCATGCAGTAAGGCTGAATATCATCGATGACCATGAATAACTACCCTGCAAGAACAGTGACTATCATTTGACAAATCATTTAGTAGCAAGACTGATAAAGATTTCTGTCACTGGCTACCTACAAGTTTCTATCAAATTCTAAAGGGCAGTGTGAAAAATCTGATGGAAACTTTTGTGTACGTGTGATGCTTCATCTCCTTCTAACATATACGTTCTGGCATATTGCTAGACTGCTTACTCCCTTTGAGTTCGGCCTTCAAATTTTAATCATCGGTGATGTAAATCTTCGACAATTATGAGTGATCAACCTTGATAGAAATATAAGTCAGTAATGTGCAATCAAATTTGATGTAATAACCGATCAATCATGAAACATCAAGTCTGTCATGTTTTCATATCATTGTTGATTACGAGTTGATGTAAAAATTCGTCTAGTCTGATCTCTCTCCCACGATATAGAAATCTATCATTAATGACACATGTAATACTTGTTTTGTCTTTTATTTTCATAAAATCTTATGAACTAATTATTGATCGTCAAAAAATTAGAAGCTAAGTACATTACATCAAATTAGAAGCTAAATACATTACCCTAGCTCAGTACATTAAACATTAATAAACAAAGGAAATGTGGCCAAAAATTAAGCAAAATAAGGCGTTTCTATTATTTTTGCCACCAACGTACATATGTACATACTTAAATCTAATATCCTAATATTATACATTACATTGAGCTCAATTGCCTTCCTGATTTATTTTCGAACTCAACAGGACCTTTCTTTTTAAATGCATCTAAGTGGATTGAAATAGATTATCAAAAAATTTGTATTGTTAAAAGATATGTACATATGTACATTAGGGATACTATTTATTTATTCGTTTTGACCAATGGGTTTTGGCAATGTTTTTTTTAGTTTCACTTTTGTTTCATATTTCAACATATTTTGATTAAAAGAAAAATACTGATAAAAATAAAATATTTCACACAAACAACAAAAAATATAATCGACAATCGCATGAGGCTATTGCCTGAAAATTTTAAAATGCGCTTAGTGGCGTTGTGCTACTATAATAGCAAGACCGAGTAATCATAGTAAACTTATGTACAGTAATTTTTTTTTAGTTTATTAGTCGAACAAATTATAGCCGCACCAAATTTTCACAAGTTTTAAAATATTATTTTGCTGTTATTTAATTTTAGTTAGTTTTTTTATATTCCATTCTTTAAAAACATCCGTATAAATACAAGCTTAAAGGCAGTGTCACACGATTGGGTATTTGCCAAAATTTGGTGCAAATCGTATCCCAATTGTGTGAACACCCAAAGTATTTTCCTTATCCCAATCACGAAAATTAATTTTTTGAAATTTTTCAAGTAGAACATCGCTGTAATGTACCAATCTTTTGACTACAAAAAAAAAAAAAATCCCTTTTTTTACCAATAGCCCAATATAAAAATGTACAAATCTGTGCAAAGGCACCAATCAAGTGACACTGCCTTAAAAATGTATGCAATTTAAAAAAAATCAACAAATTGTTAACACCTTTCCATCTCTAACCTCGAATGCAACCCTGTTGTGTGATTGGCAATCCTTTTGTGTGATTGACAATCCTGACTGCAGCCCTGCCTATCACATTCCTTTTCCTTTTTCCTTCTCGGCTATTCCTTTTCTCTCGCTTTTCTTGA
>NW_023461581.1:0-2820 GCF_013731165.1 Rhagoletis pomonella
CATCGACTCTAGACCCTCAAGGGATGATAATAGAAGAAGAATAATTTCGACACATCAAGGGGGCGTGGCACCTCCCATACAAACTAAAGTTTTCACACAACATATCTCTGGATGTATTCATCGTAGAGTGCTGCAACTTAGTATAGAGATATATAATATCAACGCCAAACTCATGGAAAAATTTGGAGTTATTGAAGAAGGGGGCGTGCACCTCCCATACAAACTGAATTTCTCAAAACAAAATGTGTAGGTGTTGAGTTTTTGGATTAGAAAAAAGCGAAAAAACGGCTTTCAAAATATATATTAGTATAGATAACGAATGAGATACATTTTTTAATTAAATGTATCCTATGGAAAAATGTTTATGAATATGTTTTTAAAGAATTGCAGACATTTGAAATTAATTTCAAGTATTTTCCAAAAAAGTGGAAGCATTCAAACGTGAAATTTTTTTTCTTTCGATTTTCAACATAAATAAATAAAAAACCAGAGCTTTTTTAAAAAAAATTGTCACATATAGATCGACACGAAATTAATTATCTTTTATTGAAAAAAAAAGAAACTTGAAATCGGTTCATATTTGGGCTCACAAAATTGATTTGTTCACAGCAAGATTTTTTGCCCCACTGTGCGACGTTGTTATAGTAAGGCAACTATAGATTTTGACATACGTAATCGTACCCTTTGTCCCATTCAGCTTATACTGACCGACGCATCACGTAATTTTCGTTCGTATCGTTTTCGATCCGTGAACGGATGTTACGATTCAAGCCCTGGCTTTCCATTTAGCAGCAGGAAATGAAAAATTGCGGAAAGCGCGAAACCCTGATTTTTGAGACATTTTTTGACGGATTTTTTGGCTTTAATATAAGTAATACAATGCAATTTTGGGCAGAAGTTCAAACAAAAACAGTGACAAAAAAGTTGCAAACAGGAATCTCTTACCGAGTGAACTAAGGGCATTATTTAATTATTTGGCACCACTGACTATTTTCGTCGTTTGTTTTGGACATTCACACTCGTTTTTAATGGTGTGAAATTCTAGTATCAAACAACATTAATCAGATTTTAGTCTTAAATAACTGGCCGCAGTTTCTCGATATGTAATAGCGACTGCTACTTTATCACAGTCACAGTTCATAGCAGCGGCTGTGACTGTTACACTGCTATTGTGGAAGCGCAATCCTACTGCAAAAACATCACTGCGACTGTTCCTTTGTCACAGTCTGTCACGCTGACTTTTTGGAAGTTGTCACAACAGTTACCCGTGACTTTTAAGTTACCGTGAAAAAGTCACAGGTATTGCAAATATCTGCCACCTCTAATACGGATGCAGGGAGCAACGAATTGTTTTCCGATCTGGCGGAATTTGCACTTCATTTACTTTCATTACCAGCAGTGGCGTAGCCAGGGGGGAGGGATAGATCCCCCCCTTCGTCACTGAACTACAATTATTTACTTTTGAATTAATAACACAATACTATTTTATCCTTCTGATTTAAATTTTTTTTTGAATTCAGACGTATGACAAATTATCTTTTAATGAATATATGAGGGGTATTCCATCGTCACGGGTGGGACATTTGTACAGCAAAAATAGGTTTTCTTTTTTAAATTTAAGTATAAAGTACTAAGCAATTCTACATTTCGATAAAGGTACACCTAGTTTATTAATATACGAGTTATTACCAAATACGAAAAATATTACAACTTGATTTTATATCGGAAAAATCCGGGCTGTTTCTTCTGTCACGGGTAGGACAAAGAAAAGACCCTGCTTTTTGGAGAACATATATTTCACAGAAAGTCTGTGAATTTACTTAACATTTCTATCTGAATTAGATGTTTTACTATACATAAAAGAACCAGCAATCCTAACAAAGCACAAACCATAACAAGAATTAGTTGTTTATTATTAAAAAATTCAAAATTCTCCTGTCACGGGTAGGACAACTTTTGTCACGGGTGGGACACGTACGATTTTCTTCATGGAATGGAGGTTCTAGTGAGATCCATATCAAAAGGCTTAGGTATGATAATTGTTAGAGGCCAAATACAAGATCAATTGACCCACTTTTATCACAGTAGGGTCATTTTAAGACGCACGATATTCTGCTGCCCTCAGGATCAATTTTAGGGGGCAATATTTATACCAAACGAAAGCTAGAAGTCGCCAGTTTGATGTGTTAAAAAGCATGGGAGAATGGATTATTTGCAAACGCATGAAATTTTATATGCTTTTTCCAAATGCACTTCTGCACGGTGCATTTGATTGCAATGAAATTTTGAATGTGCCCTCATGAGTTTCAAGTTTATTTAAACTATCTATGTATGTCTGGCTAACACTAACTACAGGTTAAACATGGATGCATCGGGTTGCAATTGTCGGATGTGTCCTCCTGACTTTAATCTTCACAATCTTGTATCATGGCAAGATCGTTGTTTAAACACCGTTGTTTTCCAAAGAATTTGGAGAACCTGTAACGTCAACCGCGATTTTCGATTTTAGTTTTTGTAATTCAATTTTAATCATTTCTTTTGTTACTGAAATAGCTTTTGAGCAGAAATAACGAAAGAAGGTTACCACCGCTATTTGTATTTTTTTGTATCATTTAATACTAAAAAAATTCATATACCAGACCCAAGGTTTGCTCTATGGTAATTAATTAACATTTTTTATTGAAATATTTTTCAATGGGTTGCTTTGCTCGTTTAGACATTTCCTTCATTTGGTACCAAACTTGTTTAATTTGGATAAGCGGTTTGTTTATTATCCGGAAAAGACTTTTAATTGGGAATAAAAAATATCTGGCCAAGTTT
>NW_023461581.1:7820-24775 GCF_013731165.1 Rhagoletis pomonella
AAAAAAAAAAAAAAAAAAAAAAAAGATCTACGATTTTGAAAAAAAAAATTGTGTTTTGCCTATAGTGCGACGCCTCTAGCCATTTGTATCACAACAACTTTAAGTTATAGATGGAAATTTTTTTTAGAACGCCCTCCCCCCCCTTCCCCCCTTCGCCAAATCCTGGCTACGCCACTGATTGCCAGTGTTGCAAAACATGGGCTTTTCCTACCAAAACTGGTAGGATTTTTTCCATTTGGTAGGTTGGTAGGCTGGATTGGATTTTGGTAGGTTTCGGGTCTACGAGTAATAGTTATAAAAATAGAAAATATGTATATCCAAACATTTTAGCAATTTTTTTACATGAATATTTCACCGGTGCGTTCGTATAACGGCGGCCGCAAACATGATTCCTCAGTACAAACGTATACCCTCATTATTGCCAATATACAATACGAACATCGATATATACTTTATGGCGTACTTGGACCAAGATTCCAGGAAAGTCTGCCAATGGGCTTGTACCCAACCATATTCTGGGCGGAGGTCTTCGCAATCGATGTCTGTGTTCGCGAATTTTATCGTAGAAGGCAAATGACGCCAGAATAAATATTATGTCAGATATTCAGGCAGCGTTAGAAGCCTTAGAGCCTTTTAAAACGGCATCAAGGCTTGTGAACTCTTGAGCCACCTGGGAGCCCACAATAGCGTACCGCTGTGGAAGGTTCACGGACATGAAGGGTTTGAAGGCAATGAAAGGGCTGACTGTCTTGCAAGGAGTGGAGCCCAAATGCTTTTGCATGGTTCTGAGCCTTTCTGCGGTACATCTAAAGGATACACTGCAGACCTACTTAGGAGCTAGCTGGGAATTGCTGCACACTGGCGGAAGTCGAAGGGAATACAATCAAAGAGATTAATAACTTTTCATGAGGAACTTCGAAAGATACCTTGAACTTAAAACACTTACTGGCTACCTGACAGCACACTGCAAGTTAACGTACCGATTGAATTAAAGGGTCTTTCTGTAGAGACTGACAGTAGGTTTTGTGGGCCGGTGAAGGAAACCCCAGAGTATATTCTATGTGCCTGTCCACGAAGCATGAATAGTAGATTGATGCACCTTGGAGAAGGATTGTCTTCTCCATCTAAAATTTGGAACATGACATCATCCGAAGTTCTGAGCTTTTTAAATAGCATGAGGTTGGAGCGATTACAATTCGGATTTAGCACAATATATCTTCTTAGGTCGCAACGCGGGTATCTCCGAGGTAATAAAAATAATATAGTCACTTGACACGAATAAAGACGCTCGGATGTTTGACAGCGAAAAAGATGCGTGAAAAAAATTTGCGAAAAAATACGCGTAAACATGGATTCAACATCATTCCGGAAAAACTTTTTGGGGAATTCGTATACTCGCAAACATAATTGGCCGCGAAAATAAGTCTTCTTCGTCTTTCTTTGCCGTCAAAAAGGTTAACGCGTCTTTCTTTGCCCTCGCCTATGTTAGGAGTCCTTCTTCGCTGAAATTTTTTACGCGTCTGTTTTCGCTGTCAACTTTTGAGCGCGCGTCTTTATTCGTATCTAACGACGATATGTATGTACAGTAAAATGAATCGTTATACGCAGTTATTATTTTTTTTTGTACTAGCCTTGTTTAAGTTTTACTTAATGTTATGTTAGCTACGTTTTTAATAAATTTGACATTGAAAAAAAAAATATTAAAACTCAAAAAAATGTTTGGTAGGTTTTGGTTGGTTATGGTAGGAAATTTTGAGTTTATGGCAACGCTGTTCATTACCTTGGTCTAATGCAGACCTTGAACTTTATTCAGTCAGCTAAACTTTCTGAAAAGCTACGCAACGGTATCTGTACTAATATATATTTTCAAAGCCGTTTTTTTCTGTTCGCAAATCTCGAGATCGGCTGTACCGATTTTTTTGAAAATTTGGTTATAAGTTCTGGATGGGCTTCTCATTGTCTTAGGCAAAAAACGTTTAAACACTTCTTAAAAATGGATCTGCAGGACTTTAAAAATCCAATACAATCTAACATACATGTCCACATAACAGCGCTGCTCACCAGCAAATTACAAATAAGAGCGCCCTCTGCTGTTAATTTGTACGGAACACAGCGCAAAGCAAGTGTTGTGTAACATAAACATACGTGCTAATGTTAAGGTTAATGTTTATTCTTATGTTGAAAAAGAAAACAAATATGTATGTTCAGTTCATGGATAAATAATATAGGCCAGAGCTGGGCAATTTTTGCTCGCAAGCAGCGCCAGCGTCGCAGTTCGTATACGTACCAGTGTTGCCGTTTTAGCCCTTTGGTGGCTAGATTTAGCTACCACATACTTTTTTTTGCCACATAAATTTAAAATTGCCCCTAGCCCTTCTTTTAGCCCTTTTTAGAATTTACTCATACTTGGCATGAAAAACTTGTATATGCTTAATTTGATCTAAATTTTTTTATTCATCTATGTAAGAGATGAATTTTTAAACTAAGAATGCCTGATATATATACATATATGTATTGTATGTTCCTTACGTTTTTATACTACTATAGTTTAAAGTAGATAAGTTTACGGCCCTTAATATGTGTATGTTCTTGTGGTGTGATTGTACCAGCTGCTGGTGTGACTTCAAATACTATTTGAAAATTTGATGATTGTACCAGCATACTGGTGTCGTGAGTGGTAAAATTAGCTAAATTTTCTAAGTAAAAAGTATTTTGGCGGAAATTTCTTACCCTATATGGGTCAAAGCCGTGTTTGTGGAAGATTAAGTTCACGATATTGCAGTTGTGAATTAAAAAAAAAGCAATGTTTAACAAAATGGTAGAAAAATGAAATGAAATGAATATGAAATTTCGGCTCCAATCATTTCGATCCTTTCTCGACCTCATTTGTAAAGAAATAAATATTGTACCAGCATGCTGGTAAGTTGTATGCTTCGAGCCTGATGGTACAATCACTTGGTGGAGCCAGCAAGCTGGTGTCGTATATTTCCCCTTTTATACAAAACGGTTTTTGGTTGGATAAAATATTAGCTTTTTTTCCACACTTCATTGTTTTTTCTATACCATTACTTATTGAAAATGTTTGCATGTATACTTATATATGTATATGTAAGTAAAAAATTTAGCTACCATTTTTAGCCACAACGACTTTTTTTAGCTCTTTTTTAGGCCTTTTTTTAAAGGAATTTGGCTACCGCTAAAATTGATTCGCGGCAACACTGATACGTACACAGAAGCAAAGCAGCGAATTTCGATTCAGTCTGCTTGCAGATTTCACCAAGGTAAGATTATGTTCGGCTGTAAATTGTTTTTCTTCGTGATTCTGGCACGCGCTTGCCACATTTTGTGTATAAAATTTACAAAAATCCCCAAAGCAAAGAGTGGTGTGTTTTTCTTAGATTGGTGTTAGCATGCATATGCAACGATTCAAACACAAAATAGTGCGACATATAAGAACTAGAGTTTATTGTTCAAAGAACTTTCAACAAGCCGCAAAATCCGTCATGCGATTATGCCTACGTATTTTTTATATAAGCACACTGTATTTTTCATGACGTGCCAATTAAAAAAAAATATATATAAAATGAGCTGCTTGCTGACCAACGTTCAATAATTTTGTAATAAGTTCAATGATTTTTATAAAAAAGTACACTAATTGCATGCCATATTTTAGAATAATTTGTTTCTATCTAAAGAAACCGATATAGAAATTTAAATCCTGGTTTACACGCAAAAATACTTAATGAATAATATTTATAAGCAATATTCTATTTTTAGCACTAAATTCCTATTTATATGAAAACAGTAAAATCTAAACACCGAAATCATCTGGCCGGCCAGCATTTCAAAGATTAGATTCCAATAAAATTATGTCTAAGTATTAAACAAATGAGTTAAAACTATTCAAATTTTTTTACAATTGTACAAGTATTAAATTTTTCGTATGGAAAACGTCTATAAACTAATAATATTAGTTACTACAAACTTCCACGATTCATTATTTCACTATACGTATAAGCAAAATAGGGCAAAAGACACATGCACGAAAAATAACAGTTTTAGTACATTTATAAAAACGTGACTACCATAACTGAGCGCGACGCACTCACAGTATATACAGTAATAAACCTTTTCGCAGTTTCTCACCAATTGGTCCCCGAGGAGTACTTTTGGGTTGTGTGCAACGTTTTCGTTTAGCGCGCACGGCAACACTTACTGTGGGGAACTTCGCCTCATGATTAGAAAAAGTTCTTTTCGAGGATAAAATATATATAATTGTGTTATTTATGAACATAATGTAGTTTAAATATAATATCAATGCTTAATTGACGGTAATATCAATAATAAAGTACATAAGTTTGCTTGTCTTTCTTTAAACTGGAAACTCAAATCGTAATTATAGCCCTGCATGGGGTTTTCATAAATTTAGAGACTCCAAAGCCTGCCAGCGCATCCGCCCAGAGAGCTCATTAAGCACACCCAAGTTTGAGCGACCATTACCCGGAGCTCCTCAAAAATACTCAACATCGAAGTATAGAATGTCACAATATGAATTATATACACATACAATAGTAATTACTATGAATGGCTGCCGTATAAACTCAGGACACGCATTTGCTTGGAGACTCCGAAGGTTAAGGTGGTCATAAGTTCAGCCAGCGAATTCCTTCATTACCCGGAGCTGCTCCAACATGATGAGTAGATTTTAGTGAGGCTCACATGCCACTGCCTCTGGATACACACTGCATATCGGAATATTGCAAAATAAATAGCAATTATCTCTTATAATTATAAGAAAAGTGTTTGTTTACAAAATTACCTGTGCCACTCTGCCATATTTAGTACGGTTGTTGCTGCCTTTCATACCACAGTAAATTTGTATGCAACTCAGAATCGGCAAAATTCATGCTCCTTCTCATTATCAACCCTGATCAGATTTTACCCCCGACGAGTACTCCAAAAGGTTTATTACTGTATATACTGTGGACGCACTATTACCACGACAAAATGAGACTATAGTTGTGTTATCGTATTCTCCAGCAAAAAATATCCAGTAACTTGCCAGTAACCAAATTTCGGAGAGTAAGCCAATATTTACTCCCAATGAGTGAAATATGCAAGAAAGTATGAAGACGCAAAACCAGCAGGAAGTTGCTAGTTTTATGAACAGCTGATTAATTTGTTATTTTCCGATGCAATTTTCTTTGAAAACTAGTATTTTCCATTTTATTATATATTTAAAAAGTTTTATTTTGTAAATTGCAACTCTAAAAGCACCAAAAAAATTGTTTGTTAATGTGAATTACATTAAGCATGACTCCATTAGCTGTTTTTCTTACTAGCAAATAGTTGCTAGTAAAAATGTATCCAGTGAAAATCCAGTAAAACTTGCAAGTTCAGCTGACATTTTTGCTCACTCAATTTCCCTTCTTTTACTAGTTTCTTGCAAGTTTTTGCGTACGGAAACGACATCCAGTAAAAAATCAGTAAAATTAGTACTGGATTTACTGGATAGTGCGGACGCGAATAGGGCTTGTGTTGGTGTGCCCAGCATTGATGTAGGCAATTACATATGTATGTATGTACAAGGAGTAATTAACATTGCTGTTAGCACTTACATTTGGATATGAATATTTATGTATATTCATATCGTCGATGTTTTTGCAAAACCGCCCATCGACCAATTGCAAAACCCCATATCTTATGGCATTAAAATTTTACAGGATAGCGAAAAAACCTGGTTTTCTTTGAAGGCACTGCTTGATAGGCGGTATTTTCTCTTACTATTATTTTACAAATATGTTGTCTTAATAACGATTTTAAGATTTGTATGCATAAATCTCGATGCCTGGAGTTCAGGGTTACCAAGTCTCATTTTTGCCACAGCAGCGATTTAAGCGGTTTTGCAACTGGTCGATGGACGGTTTTGCAAAAACATCGACGATATGTATGTATATAATTACGCATAAAATCCCTGCTGCTATGTTTTTTTGTACGTACTAAGGGTCAAAACCGCCGGCCGCTGTGGTGTAGTGGTAACCAGTGCGCGCTTCCACTCCGGAACGCCTGGGTTCAAGCCCTGGTCAAAGCTACATCGCAAAAAATATGGAAAAAAAGTTTTTTCTTAACAGCGGTCGTCCATCGACAGGTAATGGCAAACCTCCGAGTGTATTTCTGCCATGAAAAAACAGCTTCTCATAAAAATAAAATCGCCGTTCGGAGTCGGCGTAAAACTGTAGGTCCCTCTGCTTTGTGTGACAACATCAAGGCGCACGCCACAAATTGGAGGAGAAGATCGGCCAAACACTAACATATGTATGTGTAAGCGCCAATCTATTATTATTATTAAGGGTCAAAACATAGTGGAGCGGCGAGCAGCATCGAGCAAAGCTTCAGTTACAAATGTGTATGTACGCTTTGCTCTTCACTATGCGCTTTCCCATTGAAACATATGCGTTTGAAATCGACGCTTTGCTCGATGCTCTTTGCTCGCCGCTCCACTATGTTCTTACCCTAAATAAGCGCAATATTAAAAGCAGCAACTCTTATCCATCTATGACATAGATTCTATGTATATCGCAGAGCTCGAGAACGGCTGAACCGATTTTTTTCGAAATTTTGGACACCTGCTGTAGACGCTCGAAGGATGGTTATAGGCTAACAAAAACCTCTATATACTAAAGGGGCGTGGAACCTCCCATACAAACCGAATTTTTCATACTCCATATCTCGGAAAATGTGCATTGTAGAGTTCAGGAACTTGGTATGGAGATATATGAAATCAATCGCATACTCTTAAGAAAAATTGGAGCCATTGTAAAAGGGCGTGGGCCCTCCCATACAATACAAATTCTTTATACTGCATATCTCTGGAAGTGTTCATGGTACAGCACTGGAGCTGGGTATGGATCAATCAATCAATCGCATACTCATGAAGAAAAATTCAGACTATTTGGAATGGGGGCATGGCACCTCCCATATAAACCAAATTTTTCATAATAAGTATCTCTGGAAGTGTTATGGTAGAGTACTGGAACTTTATATCGGCGCACAGTGTTTCGACTATATGGAGGCAGGTGGAAATAATAGTAAACCTGCGCCGATTTTACTGAAACGTGACATGTGCTCTAGTTTTACTTATAAATAGGGGAATTATGAGAATTGGAAGAGATGGAATAATTGCCACGTTTTCTACTCTTGTGGGCGGAAATATTAAATTTCATCCGATTTCGATGAAATTTAGTTTGTGCTCTCTCTCTTATTAGAAAAACCTAAATATAAAATATGGGGAAGAGTGGATCACTATAACGTCCAAAACTCACAAAAAATGTGGGCCCAGTCGTTAAATGTGATGGAATTTTGGGTAATTTTTGTTTGCTGCTTTTCACTCTCAGAAAACAAAGGTTATACTATAAAATGGCTTAGGTGTAAATGCTCGCTTTTCTCCCAATGTTTGGTGAGATTTTTTCATTGTTCCAAAATTCTTTTCGCGCAATTATGCAAAAAGAAGCTGAAAATCAAAAATTAAATCAAAGACAAAATTATATATTCTGAAACTACATAAAATTCTCTAAAACATTCGTCTAATTTTAAGACCTGACGGACCGGTACTCACCCTTTTTTTACTACTAATCTTTAGCACCTATATTTCGAAGTAAATTTTTTGGTAAGAAAATAGGAAAGTACCAAATAAATGATAAATACCTTCACCTGAATATTCCACGATATTTAAATAATTGATTACAGTTGAAAAAGAAGCATTTTCTTTAATGGGTTAATCGCCAAAGGCAACTTAACTGATTACTCGGTATCCCGCTGATTCCCGTATTTCTTTCGAAATGTATCGTTCGTGAAGAAGGGGGTGAGTAAGTAATGTGAAATGTGGTATTTGTAACTTTTACTTTTCCCTCTCTAAGTCCAACAGGTTTTTTTATCAACTATCACCATGACTTTTTTCTATCTGCGTCCATATAGTCGAAACACTGTGCGGGGTGGCAACTCCCATACAAGTCGAATTTTTGTATTGCATATCTCTAGAATTGTTCTTGGTAGAGTAGTGGAACTTGGTGAGGAGATATTTGAAACTAACCGCATAGTCATAGAGAAAATATGGAGCTATTGGAAAAGGGGGCGTGGCACCTTATTCATACTGCTTATCTCTGGAAGTGTTCATGGTACAGTACTGGAACTTCGTACGGAGATATACGAAATCAATCACATACTCATGGAGTAAAATGGGCTCTTTGAAAAGAGGGCATGGCGAAGTATAAACGTACTGACTTTTACTTATAGTTGAATGTGTATATAATACTTCTGTAGGCATGTTTTGGAATGAAATCCTAAACGGCTGGAGGGATTTAAAAAAAAAAGTTTTGTGCGTGTGTTTGAGTGGGTTTCTGGGTAGTTTTAATTTCACAATTTAAACCGCCAGTTGGCGCTGGATTTGAGTTATTACTAAGCATCTTTTTTATGATCCGACTTGGCGAATATTCAAAACATGGTGGTGCTGAGGACGAGCTATTACTAATAATCAACAAGTAACAAAAGGTTCCGTGAATGTCAGACTAAATCGACCTATTGAACCATTGAGTATATCAAACTCTTATGAGTTGCGATTGGCCCAATGGATGTGATTTGCCAACATTATTATGCGTTAAAGCTTCATTCGGACACACCAAGGTTGAGTTGTGCAGTCACAAATCACCACCTGTCGAAATACCTTAAAAGCCAGTTTCAAGAAAGCAGTTTAACGAAAATTTATTTTTGCACTTGAATTTAATATGGAACCTGACAGAAAAAAATCATTTTTCACTTAAACTGTTTTCATGAAACTGGCTTTTAATAAGTCTGTGTATGTACATACATATATAGGATTTCTCTTGAACAATGGCACGCACTCATTTTGAATTTGCCACCAACTATAAGATAAAGTTTCTAGGGCAGATCCACTATAGATCCGGATCATTGTTGCCGCCAGGGAATTACGTCATGAACATAACACTTTCGTCAGGTTATTTATGGCGGCAAGCTACCCGCAAACGATAATCTTAGCCGATGAATGTGCCAATGGATGTCGTAAACGTGGACTGTTGGAGAAAATGTTGGACCAAAATGTTTAAACTAAAAATCTAATTTTGAGCGGGACGCATTTCGCCGGGTCTGCTTATATATTAACTTTTATTCTTACTTCTTCTTCTTCTTCTTCTTCTTTCCCTCTTATGAACTTCGATCCCAGCTGTATTATTCTATTATTAATAACTGCTAGGCTGCTTTTTTTTAAGAGTTGCCACCTGTTAAAAGGTTTAATTAAATTAATACGCGGAAATGACTGAACTTATTTGCATAACATTTTTCACACAGATAGCCTATGTCCTAGGTTGGAAAATAGGCTACTTTTCTTGAGAGTTGCCACCTGCTAAAAAAGTGTATTTAAATTATTATGCGAAAACGACTGAACGGATTTGCATGAAAATCACACGGATAGATTATGACCTAGATTGGACAATAGACTACTTTTCTTAAGGGTTGCCACCTGTTAAAAAAGTTTCATTAAACTAATACGCGGAAAAGACGGAACGGATTTGCATGAAATTTTGCACGCAGATAGATTATGACCGAGGCTGGAAATAAAGCTACTTTTCTTAAGGGTTGCCACCTGCTAAAATAGTTTAATTAAATTAATACGCAAAAACGACTGAACGGAGTTGTATGAAATTTAGCACGAATTTAGCACGACTGAACGGATTAGCATGAAATTTTGCACGCAGATAGACTATTACTTAGAATGGAAAATAGGCTACTCCCTTAAGAGTTGCTAAAAAGTTTAATTAAATTAATACGCGGAAATGCCTGAACTGATTTGCATGAAAGTGTCCACACAGATAGCTTATGACCTAGATTAGAAAATAGGCTACTTTTTTAAGAGTTGCCACCTGCTGAAAAAGTGTAATTAAATTAATACTCGGAAACGTCTGAACGGATTCGCATGACATTTTGCATGCAGATAGTTTATGACCTAGATTGGAAAATTGTTTAAGAGTTGCCACCTGTTTGAAAATAAAATTTTGTACACATATTGTTTGACCTGGACTGAAAAATAGGCTACTTCCTTAACCGGTAACCCTCCATACAAATTGCAATTCTCATAATACATACATATCTCTGGAAGTATTTGTGGGGGAGAACTGGAACTTGGTATGAAGATATGTATGTGAAATCAAATTCATACTCACATAGAAAAATGGAGGTTTTTTGAAAAGACGCATAGCACCTCCAAAACTGACTGAAAGTTTCATATTGCATATCTCTTCAAATATTTGGGGTAAAGTACTCAACGAAAAAAAAAAAACGAAAAAGTTAACATACTACCCGGGCACGTTGGGATTACAGGCAACGAACCAGCCGACGAAGCAGCAAAACAAATGTATACCCAACCCTGCCTCACCTTCCCCACAACTGAAAAACACGATCTGAAGAGAATTATTGCAGCCGGCAATCGGGATCGAAAGTACAAAATATGGAAAGAATGCAAATCCAGATACAGTACATTTAACACATCAGGACAAAAGACGCTATTCCCGAACAACATCACCCGAAGTCAATCCACCACATTCATTCGGTTACGCATCAGGCATACGATATTGACCCACGAAAACATCTTCACAGGGATGCCAAGAAACGTTTGTCCGTGGTGCGGATTACCTCCCACAACTGACCACTTACTGGACAACTGTGCCAAGTTTGGAAGAAATTCGTGCAGCGGTTACCAAGATATACACATGTAACCATAAGTGGGCGTGGCTACGCCCCTTTTCCAAAAATTTAATATTCTTATTTTTCGTCAAAAAATTATTGTAAATATCAATTTTGAGTAAATTATCTTCAGTAGTTACTAAAATATCGCAGTTTTCGTATTTCTGGAAATTACCGTTATATGGGAAGTGGGCGTGGTTACTGTCCGATTTCGCCCATTTTCAATACCAACCTACCTCGGACTAACAGAAACCTACATACCAAATTTCGTTGAGATATCTCAATTTTTGCTCGAGTTATCGTTTACACGGACGGACGGACAGACAGACATGGCTTAATCGGTTTCTTTTTTCATCCTGATCATTTATGTATACATTTGTCTATATCTATCTCGATTCGCTTTGGCTGTTACAAACAACCGTTATGTGAACAAAATTAGTATACCCTTGTGCACAAGTGGGCTCCGGTATAAAAAGGTAAGTCAACGCCGCCTATTTGAGAACTCTATTTTAAAAGCTGAAATTTAACTTAATTGCACTCACAAATATTTGCATAATTGCAAATTGACTTTATAAACAAAAAATTACACTTATTCCGCTATAGATTTAGAGGTCATAACGCAATTTATGTCCACATTGGTATAAGCAAATTTATTCTGAAAAATCGTCGTTTTGATTAATTAAAAAAAATAAATTAAAGAGTAGGAAAAGTAAAGGCCGTTATAAAACCACTTGCAATTGGCTTAGATATTTACATTTTAGTGACGGTATGTCAAATCTCAAGATTCAAAAGTAATTATTAACAGGAATGTATCTAAATATAAATATGAGATCAGTGGCGGATCCACGGGGGAGAGGGGGGGTTGTGTGTTAAAACAGAAAAATACTTGGAGTTATAAAACCTTTGGTTATTTAAGAGTTAAAAACAATAGTACCTCGCGAATTTTCTGCTTTCTGAAATTAAAAAATTATACAACAGGCATGCAAATCTTTAAGCGCTACTATAAAATTTTTTCTGAAATTTATTTGTGTTTCTTGCTGTGATCTTAAATTTTAGTCATGGTAAATAAAATCTTAAGAAGTGAGTTGTTTGACATTTGGTGTTGCTGAAACTTCTAAAAGACAACAAGGTGTCCGTGATTATGTGATTAGTAAATTGAAAGAAATATCTGATGAAAATGCTCGTTCCGAAGTAAATAAAGTCAATTAAGTAAATGGCTTTAGATTCGTAATCAGCAACCCAGAAACCCCCCAGATACCCAGTCACATAGAAATCTACCGATTTTTTTAAACTTTCGTCCGCCATATTGGATCCGCCATTTTGAATTTTTGGTAAATGACTTTAGATATGTTCAGCGACCCAGAAAACCCCCAGATACCCAGTTTCATAGAAATCTACCAATTTTTTTTAATTTTCGTCCGCCATATGGGATCCGCCATTTTAAATTTTTGATAAGTGACTTCAGATTCGTAATCAGCGACTCAAAAATCCCCTAGGTAAGAAGTGGTGTAAAGATCCATCAACGAGTATTTGTTTAAATAGTTTCGTCCAGCTAGATTTGCGATCCGAACCACTGTGCGACATCGGCAATGCTCGGACTTCTCATATTTGAGTGAGATGAAATTTCTTTGCTATTTTCGATCGCGAATGACATTTTTTTGTCGATCGCATTCCGAGTGTGAGAGATGATAAATTTGTTTGCATTTTTCACTCGCGATAAAAGAATGCAAAAATTATTGTGGAATATTCTTGATCGCGAACGTGGGTGAGGCTTTCCGAACCCTGTCTGAAACGCTCACTTACATATTTTTGGCTATGTGCGCTTTTATTAGAAACCCAAATATTTTGCTAACGGGTATCGGATACTTTTGAAATCGGTACCTAGTATCGATCAATACTTAAAAAACTTGTCAATACCTTTTACTACTACATATTATTGTGAACACAGCAGTACATACATATGTAATACCTTTGATTTGTTTTAAACTAATGAAATTTTATATTGATAATTCTATATCGATAACTGAGTGGAAGATCGATCTATCTCGGCAGCCAGTTCGATAACGCCCTATCTCAGAAAACTTTTCAAAAACGCCCTACTTCAGAATTTAATTTAAGAACGTCCTATTTCAGAATTTGATTGAAAAACGCCCTGTCTCAGAATTATGTTGAAGAACGTCCTATCTCAGCAGCCGATCCAAAACGCTCTATCTCAACACATTTTCAATGTATTTTCAGCTTAGATGGAGCGTTTTTGAAAAAATTTGACATTTGCAATCCGGAGTTGCGATAGCTCGTTCATACAATTTTGTTCGCAACGTTGCCATTTCGCGAAAAATGCCACTTTGCGAAATTTCATGAATGTTTATAAATTTGTTTTTAGTTAAGCATATCTTTTTTCCTTTTCTAAATAGTAGCTTTTTTGTCATGTTTTTTTCGCATCCATGAGAGTTTATAGTGATATATGCGGAGCTGAATATATGACCGGAAAGTGACTATTTATCAGAAACATACGCTTTCGAACTATCGTTAATGTATTGTACGTTTGTTAAATGCGACACTTTGAATACTCCTGAAAAACCAATATTCGAACTCCTACCAATATTATAAATGTGAACGTTTGTATGTTTGGAAAACCATCACGCAGAAACTACTGAACGGATTTGCATTTTTTTACATATAGCTTATGGCCCAGATTGCCACCAAGTTTAATTAATTTAATACGCGGAAATGACGGAACTTATTTTCATATAAATTTTGCACGCAGATAGCTTATGATCTAGGTTGGAAAATAGGCTACTTTAGAGTTGAGAGTTGCCACCTGCTAAAAAAGGGTAATTAAATTAATATGCGAAAACGACTGAACGGATTTGCATGAAAATTTGCACACGGATAGATTATGACCTAGATTGGACAATAGACTACTTTTCTTAAGGATTGCCACCTGTTAAAAAAGTTTAATTAAATTAATGCGCGGAAAAGACTGAATGGATTTGCATAAAATTTTGCACGCAGATAGATTATGACTTATTTTGGAAATAAAGCTACTTTTCTTAAGGGTTGCCACCTGCTAACATAATTTAATTAAAATAATACGCAAAATGACTGAACGGATTTGTATGAAATTTTGCACGCAGATAGATTATGACCTAGGTTGGAAAATAGTCTACTTGTTTAAGAGTTACCACCCGTTTGAAAATTAAATTTTGTACACAGATTGTTTGACCTGGACTGAAAAATAGGATACTTCCTTAGCCGGTAACCCTCCCATACAAATTTCAATTTTCATAATGCATACATATCTCTGGAAGCATTTGTGGGGGAGAACTGGAACTTGGTATGAAGATATGTATGTGAAATCAAATTCATACTCACAGAGAAAAATGGAGGTTTTTTGAAAAGGCGCATAGCTACTCCCAAACTGACTGAAAGTTTCATATTGCATATCTCCTCAAATATTTGGGGTAAAGTACTGAAGCTTGCAATGGAAATACATATGTATGTATATATGTGAAGTTAAACCCATACTCATGGAGAAAAATTAGGGTTATTGGAAAAGGAGCTGTGGCAACTCCCATGCAAATTGATTTTTCTATGCTGCATATCTGTGGAGGATTTTATGGCAGAGGACTGGAACTTGGCGCCGAGATGTGTATACAAAATTAATTCGATACTCATGGAGAAAAATTTGCTTTATTCGAAAAGGGGGCAGGTACTTCCCGTACAAATTTATTATTTATTATATAGCCACTGTGCATAAGATAGAGTCGAAAGCCCTGGCAACTAGTACTCTTTTTCTAAATTAGACTCAAGCATGCATGTTTGTATCTAATAAAATAATAATAATAATAAAAGTACTCAAGCTTGGAATGGAAATACATATGTATGTATATATGTGAAATTAAACCCATAGTCATGGAGAAAAATTAGAGTTACTGGAAAAGGAGCTGTGGCAACTCCCATGCAAATTGATTTTTCTATGCTGCATATCTCTGGAGGTGTTTATGGCAGAGGACTGGAACTTGGCGCCGAGATGTGTATACAAAATTAATTCCATACTCATGGAGAAAAATTTGCGTTATTCGAAAAAGGGGCGTGGTACTTCCCGTACAAATTTATTATTTTATACTGCATATCTCTAGAGCAGGGTTGTTGCGAATATTCGCATTCGCATTCGCAACCGCGGAGCTTCCGCATTAATTTTAACATTCGCTTTCGCAAAAATCAATGCGGAGCTTTTGCGAATGCAAATATTGTGCAAATGCACTTATAAAACGTATATCTGGCAAACAAAATGAAAAATTTTGGCCAATATTTTTTTTGCTTGCGGAGATGCGACGTTGGGTCGGGTTGTGAAAGAAAGCTTGTCAAAACCCAGATTATTCAACTTTTGATAAAAGTATCCTTAAACATATTATTTTTCAAGCCATATAACCGAGTCATACAAGTTCCCACTTCTTCTTGATTTCGACGTACGTCAAAGAGAACATAATCCTTTTAATAATATTTTTTTTATTTGATTTTTTGTTATTTTTGTGCTTATAACAATTGTATTCAAAAACTTTATTGAGCTTGAGGCCTTTTTTTAATGAAAACTATTGTGGAAAAATTAACAATAATTTATAAATGGTAGAAGTGATAGCTATTTCGGAAATCACCACATTTCCCCATCAGACTTCTTCAGCGGGATTCGAACCGACGACCCCAGCAGACTCAGCCAGTTGCCTACGCACTGCGCTAAATTCGCCTTATAAACTGAACGCCGAAATAGCTATCACTTTTACCATTTATAAATTATTGTTAATTTTTTCATTAAAAAAATATTGTTCTCTTGTCGGGAAATATTTTTTCATATGAATATATGTATATTGGATTCTTTGCTAAAAACTTCTGTGGCAAAATTGTCTTTTCCAGCAGAATTGTTCATCGTGTAGCTATAAAGAGAATCGATGCTCAATTAGTTAAAAAACTGTAGGTCTGACCTTTAATTGGCTAAGAATTACATAACTATCGAATGTTATTTGTCAAAGATCTGTTAAAAGAAATGGATGCATTGTTAGTTTTTTCTACTTTTTCTTAGATAAGTGTAATTATTATTTTTTGCCATAAAACGGCTTAGTATGATTAAGTTCCGTGTTTTCGTTTATTACTTAACAGAAAAACCCACTAAATAATTTTGAACGGTTTTGCTACGTTTTGGTTTTGTGATAATTGTCAAAATAAGTAAGCTCTGAGTAGCAATAAAAAAAATTGGAATGTGAAAAATTTTACAGTCAAGCACACAAATCAATTAAGAATCAATTTTAGAGTTCACTCTTTGATGCGAAACTGCGTGCCTTTGAGCGTAAGTGCGAAAATCGGCACATTTTTACAACAAACATATGACAACGTGTTGGGTTCATTTCGCACAAACGTACAAAAGGGCAACAAAACAAAAACTAATTTTTGCCTTTCGCATTTTCGCATCAAAGAGTGAATTCTACTAATCCAGCTACGCTGACTACAGTATTTTTGCGAGGAACACCTTTCCCTTCTCAGCATAGCTGTAGTTGGGACTTATGAGGGCTATTTTTTGATGAGAAAATGACATCGATGTATCATTTCCATATTCTAGAAAAGATTAATTACATTATTTTATGTCGCCAAATTTCAAAACAACGTCAAGAATCTTTTTGATAAAGACGAAACAATAACAACTAAAAAATTTAAATCAAAGTGTATGGCGGGACGGGGTTTTATTTGGAAATTTACCGAGCGCAATAATATTTAAACTTGTATATTTGAAACTGAATCTCAATGTTTAATTTGTCGGTGTTATGTGATTTATGCATCTATTGCTAAAATATCGTTTTGGTCTTATTTTTTTAGGTATGATCTTTTTAATGAATATACATTTTTGGGATTTTAGTAAACTAGGACTGAGTATTTCATGTTAAAGTAAAACGATGTTGACTTAAATTTATTTTTAGCAAATTAATGTTTTTATTAGACCCTCAAACTCGTTATCCGCCACTATTCGAAAAAGTTTGTATCTCAGTTTATTTGCCACTCCTCTTAGACTGTAAACAACACAATTTTAGCTGCTGGAAAGTGCAGGTTTTGATGAAATTTTCTTTTTTCTGGCCTACTGGGAATTTCATTTTCTTCGAGTAATTCATTTGCATTTTATCTCGACCGAGACAAATTCTTGTATTTTTGCTCTG